>NC_070596.1:25572509-25720573 GCF_027409825.1 Scomber japonicus
GGATATAAAATCAAGGACTAAAAAAAAAGAAGAAATGATACATTTTGAACTCTCAGACCGCCTGAATCATTGTGTCTTTGTAGAAGTATTCAAGATTTATTACCACTTCTAAATAAAATGAGCTCCATGCAGCCTCGGAAAGTGGCCATTGTGTTAAATCAACATCTCAAAGAACTGAAATGTTACATCTTAAGCTTTACGTTTATATAACATAGGCCGTGTTCGAAACCGCACACTACACACTACATACCTCTATACTACATACTAAAGGACCAGATATTAAGCAGACCGTTTACACTAGTAAACCCATAATTTAAATATAGTAGATAAATATAATGTTGAAACTGATGATCATGCTATAGGAAAAGTTAGGAGAATACAAAAGTGATTAAAATTCATCCTGAGAGGAAACATTAATGTCTGAACAAATCTCATGGCTGGTGGTCCATCCAGTGGTTCTCAAGCTATTTCACTAAAATGTAAGTATATAAGCCTCTTCATGGTGTTAGATGAAAATTCAGAAGAAGTCAGAAGTGTATTTAGGACATTTAAAATACTAACATGTAGATCTTTAAGCAGGTTAAATGTTTACCATCTTAATTTAGCGTGTTAGCATGCAAATACTTGCTAATAGCACCAAATACAAAGTACAGCTGATGGGAATGTCATTATAGTTTTGCAGATATTTGGTCATAAATTAAATGTAGTAGATAATATAAAATGTTCAAGCTGATGATCACGCTATAGTAAAAGTTAGGAGAATACAAAAGTGGTTAAAATCCATCCTGAGAGGAAACATGAATGTCGTTCCATACAGTGGCTTTTTGAGACAGTTCACTAAAATGTAAGTATGTCAGCCTCTTGGTGGTGTTAGATGAAAAGTCAGAAGTGTATTTAGGTCATTTAAAATACTAACATGTAGATTTTTTAAAGCAGGTTAAATGTTTACCATCTTAATTTAGCGTGTTAGCATGCTTTCACTTGCTAATTAGCACCAAACATGATGTACAGCTGATGGGAATGTTGTTAGTTTTGCAGATATTTGGTCATAAATTAAATGTAGTAGATAAATATAATGTTGAAACTGACAATCACGCTATAGTAAAAGTTAGGAGAATACAAAAGTGATGAAAATTAATCCTGAGAGGAAATGTCGTTCCATACAGGGGGTTTTGAGACATTTCACTTACAGTAAATGTAAGTATGTCAGCTTCTTGTTGGTGCCAAATGAAAAGTCAAAGGATCATCAAAGTCAGTAGGATTCATCTTCTGGGGACCATTAATATTTCTGCCAAATGTTCCCCCAATCTGTCTAAAAGTTGTTGAGATATTTCAATCTGGACTGAAATGACCCCAAAAAGCAATATCACCATCCATATAGAGCCAAAAATGAGTTAAAGTTTATACTCTGCATATTTTATACAAACCAATATTCACTATTTGTCTTTTATAAACTGCTGATATTCTATTAGGTGGAATATTCAGTTTTTTCCACTTTTTTGTTGTAATTTTTCCATTTTTTGTTGCCTCAGTCTGTTGCCAGAAGTCGAATAAACATCAGCGTGGACTAATGAAGGGGCTTGTGTGTGTGTGTGTGTGTGTGTGTGTGTGTGTGTGTGTGTGTGTGTGTGTGTGTGTGTGTGTGTGTGTGTGTGTGTGTGTGTGTGTATGAAATCTGAGCATCCAATGATAGCGGTTTCCAGTGTTGCTTTAGTAGGATTGTAGGCCTGAGGAGCTGAGTCTTGTACCCCTGGTTTATACTAACCTTGTGGTGTCACATAAATTATTCAGGGACAGCTCAGCCCGGCAGAAACGAGACCCTCAGCGAAGCCGAAGCCCATTATAATTCCACAGACGTTGGTCCACAGAGTGACTGCGAACTGGACACGGGCTCGGTTTTCTTTCACTTCTCCTTGTCTTTTTTTTTTCTTTCTGTCAGCTATTCAAACTCTCCTCCAGATTGACTGAGGCTCTTTGAAGCTTTTCTCTCTTTCTTTATTCAAATCAGTTTTTTTTCTCTCTCTGTACCAAACTAGAGGAACTTTGGTCCAGAATGAAATATCTCAACAACTATTTCATTGATTTCTATGAACGTTGGAGCAGATCTTCATATTAGAGGATCCATGCTATCTTAGTGTTGACATTTATGAATTTATTTTCCTTTAACCTTCGTGTCGTCTTCCCGGGTCAAATTAACCCCTTCTGTTTTAACTGTTCCTTCTTTCCTCCCTTCCTACCTCCTTTTATCTTTCTTTCCTCCCCTACTTTCCTCCCTTCCTTCCTTCCTTCTTTCTTTCCTTCCTTCCTCCCTTCCTCTTTTCCTTTCTCCCTCCCTGCTTGTTTACTCCCTCACTCCTACCTTCCTTCCTTCCTTCTTTCCTCCATCCTTCCCTCCTTTCCTTCCTTCTTCCTCCCTTCCTCACTCCTTTCCTTCCTTCCTCCTTTCCTTCCTTCTTCCTCCCTTCCTTCCTTCCTTCCTTCTTTCCTTTCCTTCCTTCTTCCTCCCTTCCTCACTCCTTTCCTTCCTTCTTCCTCCCTTCCTTCCTCCCTCCCTTCCTCCCTTCCTTCCTTCTTTCCTTTCCTTCTTTCTTCCTCCCTTCCTCACTCCTTTCCTTCCTTCTTTCTCCCTTCCTCCCTCCTTTCCTTCTTTCTTCCTCCCTTCCTTCCTTGACTCGAGGACAACAGGAGGGTTAAGAGCATACCTTACCTATAATACATTAATCCTACAGGTTTAACTTATGATTATGCTTCATAAACTTTAATTCATGTGTTTTCTGAATGCAGCTACCCTAAAATCTCTTGGACTCACATGATAAACTTCATTTAAATAAGAAACATAGCTGTTAATTAAAAGTGCTGTTTGGACTAGGAGAGGAATATTTTAAAGACTGTGATTTGGGAAGTATTATATTCACACCAGCAACTTCTAAAAAATACAAAAAACAAACTTAATTGTATTCAAAGCCATTTTAATATATATATATATATTCAGACACCCTGAAACTTAGTCATAGCTATAAGGCCATAAAAATGACAGTATATCAGACATATATGCGTTAAACCCTTAATTTATTATTATTTAAAAAAAGATTTAACCCAGCTTTGATTCTGTTTTCCCTCGTTATAAATTGTGTGTTATATCTTTTTAAAAAAAAAAGTGGTAGACGAGCTTCAACTATGAGTCACATAAAACATCTATTGGGGGGAAATTAATGGGGGGTTTTATATTTCTGGAATCGAGGGCACCTTGAATATCTTCTCCCACCTCACAACACTATTATAACAACACATTAGCATACTGACAGGCTAAACTTAAAATAAGATAAGATATTCCTCTATTAATCCCACAATGGGGAAATTTGCATTATTGCATTATTAAAGCAGCAGATGAAGAGTAAAAAAGAAGAGCAGCAATAAGAAAAGAATAAATAATAAGTATGAAAAACAATGAGAACATAAGCAATAAAAGATATATAATAAAAATAAAGATAGTAATTGTTATATTTGCTTAATATCTTTAACCCTTTTGTCGTCCTCCCGGGTCAAATTGACCCCGTCTGTTTCTTCTTTCCTCCCTCCCTTCCTTCCGTCTGTACGTCCTCCATTCCCCTTTCTTCCCTCCTTCTTTCCTTCCTTCTTCTTTCCTTCCTTCCTTCCTTCCTTCCTTCCTTCCTTCCTTCCTTCCTTCCTTTCTTCCTTCCTTCCTTCCTTTCTTCCTTCCTTCCTTCTTTCCTCCCTCTCTCCTTCCTTCCTTCCTTCCTCCTTTCCTTCCTTCTTTCTTCCGTCCTTTCTTCCTCCCTTCCTTCCTTCCTTCCTTCCTTCCTTCCTTCCTTCCTTCTTCCCTCCTTTCCTCCCTTACTTCCTTCCTTCCCTCCTTTTCTTCCTTCTTCCTTCCTCCTTCCCTTCCTTGACTCGAGGACAAACAGGAGGTTAATAGAAAAATGTCAAAATTCTCTAATCTTAGCTCCTCTATTATAGTAACTACATATATTTGTGTTGTGGACAAAACAAGAGGTCACATTGGACTTTGGGAAACAGTGATATTGACATTTAATATCAAATAGCCAGATGAATAATTAAGAAAATCACCAGCTAATTAATCTATAATGAAAAGAATCACTAGCTGCAGCCCTAATTGTTAGCATATTAGCATGCTGACGTTTGGCTTTAGCTTCAATCTCCTGAATACAGCTTCACCGATCTGCTGTCCTTTCTTGTTTCATGCCTCAATGTGTGTGTGTGTGTGTGTGTGTGTGTGTGTGTGTGTGTGTGTGTGTGTGTGTGTGTCTGTCTGTCTGTCTGTCTGTCTGTCTGTGTGTGTCAGTTTTTGATGACACACAAAAAAACACCACACAGAACACCTCAGCATCAGACGCAGCAGACGCAGCATCCTTGGTTTAGAAAAGCTTCCACTTTTCTTGTACTTGACAGTTTTTTTTGTGTGTGAGTGAAGCAGCACACAGCACACCGAAAGCAGTGAAGGAGGAATCGAAGGTTATATCACGACGATGTGGATCTACTAAAAAACATTGCTGACTGCAGGACGGCTCGCTGACAGCCTGATCCTGCTATCTTTAGCCTTTAATCACCAGTCTTGGTTGTCTTTTTGTTTTGCAGTTTTGTAGCTGTTGTGCAAAAGAGAGAGAATAACTATAAAGACAGTGCAAAGTGAATTCAGACATTTTCTTCTAAACACATTAAATAGGTCATAAATGTATTTCTAAAAAAGGTGTAAAAAGCATTTCAACCATTTAGATTTGAATTGTGGAGCTAGGCTTCACAAACTGTGTTTCAAGATTTCTGTGATCAGGATTTAGTGATTAGCATAAACCCGCCCCTGCTGCTGTAGAAGTATAAATACATTCAGCTACTACTACTACTACAGTCTACAGTTAGCCAGTTAGCTGAGCTAGCCGCCGAGCTAGCTGCCAAGTTAGCCGCTGAGTTAGCCACCGAGTTATCTGCCAAGTTAGCCACTGAGCTAGCAGCCGCGTTAGCTGCTGAGGTAGCAGCAGAAAGCTCTCAGACTTAGCGTCCATGTTTCTGGTGGTGACTTTGATTGACAGGTGACACTTGGTAGGGGGCGGGGCTTCAGTGGACTCGGCGGCCACGCCCACAGCGTTTGAGAGCAGAGAAAGAGGCTGATTTTTACATAACTTTGAAGCCTAATTTCATATATTTGGCGATTTTTTAAATCATTCAAATTTGGCAGGGTGGTTAACAACACACATTTCTGTGGTATGTCAAACTCAGAACGCATATTTATCCTTACTTTTTCACGGACTTTAACTTTTTAATATCAGACTCAGGATTTTGCCTCAGCGGTTCTCCAACTTACATTTGTTAAATTTATAGATATCCATAAACCTCCTTCGAGTGCCTCAGGGTAACACTGTACAGTAGATACTTGTACTCTTCTGCTCTGAGCTCAAAGATATATGTCATTAATACAGATCCTTGGTGCTCACTCCGTCTTCTCTGCAACAGAGCGGACGCAGACACGAGGAGGGTAATTTAAGGCCCTTAGCTCCTCACCTAAATTACATTACCTGCTAGATTACAGCAATTTTCCAGCTGTTTGCCTCCTCTGACCTTCATTACTGATATCACCTCCCCAAAGTCTTCAGGAGAGAGAGCTCCGTGTTCAATCTGAGCTCTCATTCTTGACCCCTGAGCACCCCACTCCTGCTGTTAATAATGATCACGATGATTTGTATTCACACAGTGCCGCTCCCGGACCTGCAGCACATTACAATGGAGGGAATAAAATAGGTTTTCAATCATCTGTTTGAGAGGAGAATGCAATATCTACAGTACGGTTAGCTGATTCAGCAGTAACATTAAAGCTCATTAGTCTATGCAAACAAAGATGAAAGATATATGTAATTAATTAAAACTGTAGTCCATTAGGTAAGGTGTTTATCATGGGTGTGATTTTGGGCCAATTTGGGACTTAACTTTTCAATAAACCCTGTGAATCATCATTGTGTATATCTATTACAAGGCTGGATATTACCACCTTTGGCAAATTGGGCAACTTCCCCAGATCCTCAGAGACCCGGCTCCAGATTTACTCTGTGGGAAATAATTTTTAGAAATTTGATTAATTGCACATTTGTCTGGAAATACGGACCACTAAAGCACATAATAATCTGAAATAGTAAGGGCAGGTCTAGGGCTGGGTATCATTTAAAAATATTATAATACTAGTACCAATCCAAGTAAAGTGACACTGATGCCAGCTGAGTTCTTCATTTAATACCCTTCATGTGAACAGAAGCATTAAATTGCATAAAATGTCACCAGTCCTGCACATATAAATGATTTAATTTTTAAACAAATTAATTTTGAAAATCTTTAAACTGTTAATATTTAACTCTTGCTGTCGATTGGCTGTGAGCAAGTCTGTACAAATAGAATTGAACAATCTATAGGAAAAAAAAGACATAGAATATGATGAATACAACATGTTTGAATGATGAACTTTTTCTATAAACACAGGTCAACTTTGGACATTTGCATGTATAAAAATGTGTATCAGCTGCACAAAAATTTTAATATATGCATTTTTTTGTATATTTGGGGTCACATTAGGAAAAGTTCCCATAAAAGAAATGACAATGTTTTTACAGCTCTCAAATGTAAAAATGAACAGTATATAAGGGTTAAGTCTATATCATGATTCTCTGTGAAACTAACATTAACATCTCAACATCCTCACAATGACAATGCTAACATGTCTACCTCTACCAGAAACACGGACGCTATGTCTGAGAGCTTTCTGCCGCTAACTTAGCTGCTAGCTCGGCGGCTAACTCAGGTTCTAGCTCGGCAGCTAACTCGGCTGCTAGCTCGGCGGCTAACTCGGCTGCTAACTCGGGTTCTAGCTCGGGGGCTAACTCAGCTGCTAGCTCGGTGGCTAACTCAGCTAACTGGCTAACTGTAGACTGTAGTAGTAGTAGTGTGAGCTGAATGTATTTATACCTCTACAGGAGCAGGGGCGGGTTTATACTAATCACTGCTATATTACAGTGTGTGAAGCCTAGCTCCACAATTCAAATCTAAATGGTTGAAATGCTTTTTACACCTTTTTTAGAAATACATTTATGACCTATTTAATGTGTTTAAAAGAAAATGTCACGGTCTTTAACCATAGTCACCATCTAACATTCAGTAATAAACACAATGTACTGCTGAGGGTTAGGGTTAGGGTTTGGGTTTCATTCATTTCATACGTTTTAAGGTAACTGTGGATGCATCGCTGTGCCAATCGATCAGTCTAGTAAACATTGACATATTTCACTGTTTAAGTGTATAATATGACTGGCTGGTGGTTCTACAGGAAAAGTCAGGATCAATAAAGACAGTTCATCCTCAGTGAGTCTTTACATGGGGCCAAATTTAACGGGAATCCATCCAGTAACCTCTTTTAGATTTTTCAATTTGGACCAAAGTGGTGGACCGACCAACGCTGCCAACTTTAAAGACAAAAATCAGATTACCGCCAACAAACTCACAACCAAAGTAAACTTGGGTCAGTTTCTCAGATTATTGTTGGTGTCTTAGCGTTTGGGTAACATGTTACGATGCTGCGGTGTGTAATCTGTGATGCAAGCTGCACTTAAACACAACAACATACATAAGCAGTGTAGAGAAAGAGAGTGAAGAGGAATCCAGCGGGTCAACAGAGGCTCAGTTTTACCCCCGAGGTTAATCTGCTCGTAATCAGTATGTGAGGCAACAGATATCAAACAGATGGGCAAACATTAATCAAACCTTCACTGCATTTAACCTTTTAATGAAGATATAAGGATGTGCATGTGTTGCATTTTAAACATGTCAGATGTACACTGATGTTCAGGGCTGGTTATTTTTTCCCTGATAATTTAATTTATCGATCGATTGAGTAATATTTGAGTCTGTAATAGCTTAAATACCTGTCACAATGTTTCAGAGCCCAAGATGAAGTTTACAATGTTAGAATATATAAAAAAGACCTGCAGCTAGTAATCGATTAATTGATTCGTTTATCCAAAGAAAATTATTCTGCATCTATTCTGATATTTTAATTATCATTTAAAAATACCAAACATTTGAAGGTTCTGGGATGTTAAAAGTGAAAATTTGCTGCTTTTCTTGATCCGAACATTACATTTCAGTCAATTTAATTTGATATGTATTTACTTTTTTTTGCTTCTGGACTGCATGTCGAACAAAATAAGACATTTTCAGATGTTGCCTCGTCTTCTAGGATATGGTGATAAACATTTATCACTGTTTTCTGATGTTTCAAACACCAAAATGAATCATTAATTAATTGATTAGTTGATTGAATTAAATTATTTTACAACTATTCTGATATTTTAATTATCATTTAAGGCGTTTTTTAAGAAAAAATACCAAACATTTGAAGGTTCTGGGATCTTAAAAGGTAAAATTTGCTGCTGTTTTTGGTGTGAACATTGCATTTTAGTTATTGAATTTTTATTTGCATTGACTTTTTTATGCTTTTGGACTGCATGTCGAACAAAATGAGACATTTTCAGATGTCGCCTCGTCTTCTACGATATGGTGATAGACATTTCTCACTGTTTTCTGATGTTTTAAACACCAAAACAGTCATTACTTAATTAATTATTTAAATAATTGTTAATTAAAGAAAAGCAGCACATTACTCACATGTTTGACACTTTCGCTTAATAAATAAATTAATCAAATTATGCGTTGATAGGCTAATTACTTCATTTACTAATCATTTCAGGTAGATGATTGGACTCCTGTGAGATCTCGGAAGGGTTGAATATATTTTCAGCGAGCGTATAAACACTGTGTGAGCGTCTGCTGAGTGATACGACCCAGACGGTTACAGTCTAAATGAAGAGCCTCTTAAGGAGAGGCAGCATGTTTATAAACTGGTGCTGTAATCCCAGACCCCCTCTGTGGAGCAACAGGCTTAATGCACTCCTCGGTCTTGCAGAGATCTGTGTGTGTGTGTGTGGTTGAACCATCTGCTGCCTTTTATTAGAGGATGTTACTGTACACACGCTGGTCTGAAAGGGAAACCATTGATTGTTACTTCCTCTCTGCAGTGAGTCTGGCTTTAACCCTCCTGTTGTCCTCGAGTCAAGGAAGGAAGGGAGGAAGGAAGGAAAGGAAAGGAGGGAGGAAGGAAGGAAGGAAGGGAGGAAGGAAAGGAGGGAGGAAGGAAGGAAATGAGGAAGGAAGGAAGGAAAGGAGGGAGGAAGAAGGAAGGAAGGAATGAAGGAAAGGAAGGAAGGAATGAAGGAAAGGAAGGAAGGAAGGAAAGGAAGGAAGGGAGGAAGGAAGGGAGGAAAGGAGGGAGGAAGGAAGGAAAGGAAGAAAGAAGGGAGGGAAGAAAGGAAGGAAAGGAGGGAGAAGGAAGGAAGGAAGGAAGAGAGGGAGGAAGGAAAGGAGTAAGTAAGGAAAGGAGGGAGGAATGAAGGAAGGAAGGAAGGAAGGAAGGAAGGAAGGGAGGAAGGGAGGGAGGAAGAAGGAAGGAAAGCAGAAAGGAGGGGAAGAAGAAAGAAGGAAAGGAGGGAGGAAGAAAGGAAGGGAGGGAGGAAGAAGGAAGGAAAGGCGAAAGGAAGGGAGGAAGAAGGAAGGAAAGGAGGAAGGAAGGGAGGAAAGGAGGGAGGAAGGCAGGAAGAAGGAAGAAAAGGAGAAAGTAAGGAAGGAAAGGAGGAAGGAAGGGAGGGAGGCAAGGAGGGGAGGAAGAAGGAAGGAAAGGAGGAAGGAAGAAGGAAGGATGAAGGAAGGAAGGAAGGAAGGGAGGAAGGAAGGGAGGAAGGAAGAAGGAAGGAAAGGAGGAAGGAAGGAAGGGAGGAAGGAAGAAGGAAGGAAAGGAGGGAGGGAGGGAGGAAGGAGGGACAGAAAGAAGGGAGGAAAGAAGGAACAGTCAGGGTCACTTTGACCCGGGAGGACGACACAAAGGTTAAAGAGTAAAATGATTATTCACTGTAATATAAACAGAGAAGTAAAGAAAGAGAACAAGCTATGTGGACTAAAAAAAAAAGAGCAGTTTCTTTTTTCCATGTGGCAGCTTTTTTTTTTTTTTTTTTATTCCCAACTCATCACTTTGCCTCTGCTGCGTCATCTGTCCATTTCTGTGACCGAAGTGGTTTTAACAAGGTTGGAGAGCACTCGAATGAGAGACACGAGTGCTGTGTAAGGATGGCGAGGGTTAAATTGGACATTAAAGGAACAGGGTGAAGGATGTCAGGGGACCAGAGATAAGTCTGGATGACACTGGGAGGACACATTGCTTGCATTGGCTGTTTTTCACCTGAATTACCTCTCAGCTTACAGCGGTACAACAGCCACTTAAATCTGGAAGTTCACAATTTTTCAAGCCTGTTGTTAAAACAGCAGTCAGGTTTTAGCTCGCTGTAATCATTCCTCCTGTTCATACTGACTATTTAAAGATCTCCTTTAAATTTGATTTCAATGTAAAGTGATGCATTTAACCCTCCTGTTGTCCTCGAGTCAAGAAAGGAAGGACGGGAGGGAGGGAGGGAGGAAGGAAGGAAAGGAGGGTGGAAGGAAGGGAGGGAGGACGGTAGGAGGGAGAGAAGGATGGACGGAGGGAAGGAAGGAAGGAAGGAAGGAAGGAAGGAAGGGATGAAGGAAGGGAGGGAGGAAGGTAGGGGGGAGGAAAGAAAGAGAGAAGGAGGGAAGGAAGGAAGGAAGGGAGGGAGGAAGGAAGGAGCAAGGAGGGAGGGAGGAAAGAAGGACAGAAGAAAGAGAGGAAGGAAAGGAAGGAGGTAAGGTCAAATTGACCCCGTCTGTTTTGACTGTTCCTTCCTTCCTTCCTTCCTTCCTACCTTCCTTCGTTCCTTCTTTTCTCTGTCCTTCCTTCTTCCCTTTCTTTCCTTTCCTCTTTCCTTCCTCCCTGCTACCATCCCTCCTTCCTTCTTTACTCTTTCTTCCTTCCTTCCTTCTTTCTTCCTCCCTTCCATCCTTTCTTCCTCCTTTCCTTCCATCCTTCCATCTTTCCTTTCTTCCATCCTTCCATCTTTCCTTTCTTCCTTCCTTCCTCCCTTCCTTCCTTGACTCGAGGACAACAGGAGGGTTAAACAGTATATTTCCTGATTCATCACCACAGTGTGATAATTCTGCACAACATTGAGACACTGAGCACTTTCTTTTCCTTCTTGTGGTTTGTGTACATTTAGTTTTACTGTATTTTTTACCACACTGACATTAGTTTCTCTTCTCCGTATACTCTCTACTCTGTCCCTGAGGGGTTTTACTGTATATTCTATGTTTGGTTAATTGGAAATAAAGCTACCAAAGTGCATTATCTTAGGATTTTGAATACATGACATTCCTTTCCTTCTCCCTTCTAAAAAACCCCCGACATAAATCCCCCCGAAACAAAATAATAATGATAGTTATAATAATCTCTTTTCATAGAGCTCTTGTCAAAATCCACATTACAAAGTGCTTCACAAAAAGCAGCAACATCAAACGAAGAAAGAAAAACCACTAAGCGTAACAATTTTAGTGTAAGATGAAACGAGAGACAATTATGGAGACAGATAAAAGAAAATACAAACTGAAGTGAAATCAGGAAAGGCTCTCTTATTTCCTGGGGCAGTTTACACTGTTCAATGATATAAATATGCTGTAATACATTGTATATTAGTGCAAAAAGCAAGACAACATAATATAATCACACTTTTTAACATGTTTTTTAAGATCTAAGCAGATTATTAACATCTCTCCTGTCTCCTCTTCTCTTCCTCCCTTGCAGAAAAAGAGCCGAGAGGAGAGCTGCGGCGAGGGCAGCGGCGTGGAGATCCTGGAGAACAAGCCTTACGAGGACGGCCCCGGAGGCTCGGGTCAATACACACACAAGGTCTATCACATCGGGAAACACATCCCGTCCTGGTTCTGTGCCATCCTGCCTCAAGCTGCCCTTCGAGTGGAGGAGGAGTCCTGGAACGCTTACCCTTATACACGAACCCGGTGAGCTCTGACGGTCACTCTGTAGGGGAGAATGGGGTCGGTTGTCACATTCGTCAGATCTCGTCTCCTAAAAAGAGTTGGTACTGAGCGGTGTTTAGCTCAGTTGGTAGAGCACCCGCCTCATGTGTTGAGGCTACAGTCCTCACTGCAGGCGACCCTGGTTCGAATCCTGCGTGTCATTCTCCCCTCTCTGCCTCCCATTTCCTCTCTCTCTCTCTCTCTACTGTACATTAAAGGCAGAAAAGCCCCCAAAAATATACTTTAAAAAAAAAAGTGTTGGTACTGAGAGTTTCAGACTTAGGGCGAGATGTTTACTTTCAAGGTAATTTATGGAGTAAACTGCTGTGAGAGGTAAAATGTAAATATCCAACTCTTCAGTGTTTCTCTTCTAGGCTTTTACACAATGGGTTTATAATAAAACAATCATTACAATTGAAAAGTATGTAGAGAGAGCCATACTGTAGTTAGGTCGGTTTTTTTCTTAGCTATGCCTAAACATGAAGTTGGATGAACATGGATGGATGGATGGATGGATGGATGGATAGATGGATAGATAGATAGATAGATAGATAGATAGATAGATAGATAGATAGATAGATAGATAGATAGATAGATAGATAGATAGATAGATAGATGGGTGGGTGGGTGGGTGGGTGGGTGGGTGGATGGGTGGGTGGGTGGATGGATAGATAGATAGATAGATAGATAGATAGATAGATAGATAGATAGATAGATAGATAGATAGATAGATAGATAGATAGATAGATAGATAGATAGATAGATAGATAGATAGATAGATTTAAAATGTCAGAGCAGCGATACTGCGATACTGCAATAGATGGCACAACGACAACAAACATAGAAACCACACAAAATACCTAAGAATACATAAAAAAGTAACTTTGGTGGTAGCAAAAAATCCTAGTTGGGGATGTTTGTCACTTTCTCTTCAGGGTTGGTTCTCACATGTTGGTATATACTTTCATATAAATGAGCCAGACTGAAGATCAGAGCAGTCAGAGAGGTGAAAATGCACAATATTGTTGTATAAACACAGAAAATGCACTTCTCTTGGTGCAGGAGATGTGTTAGGTTGTTGTATTTCAATGAAACTAAACATTTTCATTATCTTTTTAAGATTATCTACGATTTTCCCCATGACAATAAAGAAGAGACAATCATCCCCATAGTGTGTGACTATCAACCCTACGATGGGGACGGTTGTCACAAGTGCACAAAACATGTTTGACAGTTCACATCTTTTTGACAGAATCAGCTTAACAAGAGTAAAACCACTTCATTCCTACCTGAGACTTAAGGCTTCCAATACAAATAAAAAGGGAATCTATTGAGTATACAGTTTATAAGGTAATAATAAAAAGTGTGACTACCAACCCCGTTCTCCTCTACATAACACACCCGTTATTTAAAGTTATCCCCAAAGATATATACTAAAATCTTCAAACATTTGCTCTGTGCTCCACACTTAAGCCTACATTACTTTAAGTGATTTAAGGCAGCTGGTTTTAGTAGAGTAGACAGACCCTCTTCATTGTAGTAAAACGTTTTTATTATAGGGTTCATAGAGTCATAATGTTGAAGAATGGAATAACATTTGCTTGATGTTGCTGATGGAGCCGTTTTCAAAAAATTTGGACCAGTTTCAGCTGAGTAATCATACTCATTTGCTGCACACACACTCTACTGCCAACTTTTTATGCCCTGCAGATGACTTAATTTCTCCAAACCGACCAGTCTCGCCACTTCCTCAATCCAACAAGATTTTATATATTTGGCACCAAGTTAATACAGCTGATGTTCGTAGGTTTGATTTGCAGGACTTTGCATAAACTTAATATTTGTAACTCCTCTGTAGAAAAGCACAGGTGGCATTAATAACATTAAATAAGGCCTTTATAAACTACCGGTAGTTAAATTCCTTATGTCGCGGGGCGGCTGAGTCCACCAATCATAAAGTTGGTGGTTTGATATGCGGCTCCTTCAGTCCACACATGCCGAAGTGTTCCTGGGCAAGATACTGAACTCCAAATGACTCCCAATGGTTGTTGTGTGTGTGTGAATGGGTGAGTGAGCATTAAAAACATCGTAAAACGGTTCGGACCTCGCATGACAGCGTCTGCCATCAGCGTATGAATGAGTGAGTGTTGTAAAGCGCTTTGAGTGGTCGGTAGACTAGAAAAGTGCCATATAAATGCAGTCCATTAATCATTCATAGATCATTTTGCCCAGAAATTATAATTAGTCCTATGCTATCAGGCAGTGACTTCTTAGTGATACATTATGAAAACGTCTTCCTGTCTTAGGACGGATCAGACTCTTCCAGTAAGTCAGCTACTGTCGCCAACATGATGTTGTTTTAACAATTAAAAAGAATTTAACATGAATGCATTGTAAGAGCTCGACTGTTGTGTAGTTGGGGCTTCTTTCAATGAGGAAAACATATAACATTTAAAGTCAGCGTTTATTTGTGTATTTACTGCTTCTCACAAACATTAACAGAGGGCGACAAACAGCAGACCTCCAGCCGACATCTTGGCACGTTAACTTTTTTTTTTTTACTTCCTGTTTTTCACTATCAAAATAAAAGCATTTTAAGTAATTCAACTCAAAACTTTCAAAGGAAATTAAATCTCTGGTTAAACACAACAATAACCATTTCTTGTTCCTTATGTCATGTAAATATTGTAAGTAACAACATTTCCAACTGTAAATACTTTGCCCTTTTAACTGACCCTGAATTAACTTATTTATTTATCTATTTAATTTAACATTTCTTAACATGGACAGGGCGCCGCCACTCAGCCTTGGAGCCAATTTTTCCCAGTGGTCACTTGCGGTATTGCAGCTAAAAATCCCCAGGTCTCCCAAATAGTATTTTCCCACATACAGTAGACCACCATTGTAAAAGAGACGTCTGTTAAAATGTTGCCCGGACACATCTGTAGATAAGGTCAATTATGACTCTTTCTATGGAGATCATAGACATCATCACAATGTAAAGTCTACGTAAGCCTTTTCTGGTGTATGCAAGTTTTATTGGAGTGAAATTGCTCCATTTTTGGTCCAATATTAAGCTCTTATAATGCTTCCTTCAGCCTTTATTTGTACCCGCAGGTAAATTTGGCTCGCAGTGAGAGATGTTCATACAAAACAATACAATAAATAAAAAACTGTAAAATAGCTACACAATTCGTCATCTTCCCCAACATCATTCTATGCTGCCTCATAAAGTGCATTTAATATGTAAAGTGGCTACCCTCAAAGTGCACGGCATAATGCATCCTTGGAGTCTTCAGCCATGCTAGCAGCTCTATAAGGTTATACTTGGGCATAGCCATGCTTTGAGCTAATTGCTAACATGCTTACAATGGCAATATAAGCAGGTAATGTCTATAATGTTTTAATCATTTAAATGTTTTTCAGTTAGGAAACTCATGCATTACATTTTGGTGGTGTGGCTCTGCTCAGTCCTCTGTGACAGATGCCAGAGTCGATTTTGTTTGGCATTTGAGGTTAAAGAGTTGGAGTAATTGATGTCACTTCGCTTTAAAGCTGGTGTACGTTTCAATTTTCAAAACCTCTAGATTGCTCAACTAGCTTATTGTCAAGTTATTTGCAAGCGACTCATGGATAATTCAAAAGGTATGCGGACCAAATAGACCAAATCGTCTCAACTTGGTGTATTACTTCTAACTTTTCCATTTAGAGGGAACATTTTGTCTTAATCTGCCAAAGTGATTGAAGACGGAGCTTCGGAGACATGCATCCTCTCTTCTAAACAACTGTTTCTGTTTGGTCTCTCAGGTATACTTGCCCATTTGTGGAGAAATTCTCTATAGACATTGAGACGTATTATAAACCAGATACTGGAAATCAAGGAGATGTCTTCAATATGTCGTCTGCTGAAAAGAGACAGAGGACTGTAGGTAAGTCTGTCACACCTCTCATACTATCTCAGGGTAAACTCTCCAGTCGTACCTGTGGGATCTGCCGTCTGCTTGTCGGGCTCCTCATAAGCAGGACGAGGAATCAAAGATACACAGTGTTATTTGCAGTGAAAACACAGACAATGTGATGCAGAGAGATACAGACTGAGGAGTGTAGCAGCTCGTGTTCAGGCTCTGAATACTAAAATTCACTGGGGTCCTGGAAAAATGTGCAGTCTGGTCCCGACTCATTCTCTGCAGCGAGTGATTACATAAAACGCACACACATGAGCACACACACACACACACAGACACACACACACCTCCTGAGGCAGGTGTTCAGTTCAGAGGACGTTGTGACATCTGTCCTGCTGATACCTGCTGTTCAAATCTGCTTCAATTTACCATTTTTTGTGTGACTTTTAATACTTTCTGTGCTTCATGTACTGTAGATCCTATAGACATCGTTAAGGACTACATCCCTCCTCATGAGTACCTGGTGGAAGAAGACCCTAAACTTTACCAGTCCATCAAGACCAAACGGGGTCCGCTGTCAGAGGACTGGATCGAGGAGATTAATCAGAATTCGGGTCGGAGCCCCGTCATGTGTGCCTACAAGCTCTGCAAAGTGGAGTTCAGATACTGGGGCATGCAGTCCAAGATCGAACGCTTCATACATGATGTGGGTAGGTACAGTACAGTATGACGGCAGGTGCTGACACACAAGACATCTATATGACTCTTTCTTTCATGTTTCTCTTCCTCTTTATCTGTAAGTGAAGGTTTAGAGTTAAGACTTTAAGTCAATGATAAACATGAACAAGTTGGGAATTAGCCAGAAATTGGATTGATAATTGTGAAATTTGAGATTTAATCTGAATTTATAATCCTGAAAAAGATGAGAACATTCCCAAAAAGGGATAAAACTATTGTTTGGGGAGGAGCCTGTCTGCTCACACACAGGCCCCTCCCCCTTCCTCCCCAGCTCAGTCAAGCTCATATCTCAGAGTTTCTAGGTAAGGTATAGCCATGTGAAAGTCACTGTTTTACATCTAGCTGTGTGGAGTGTAGTTCATGTATTACCGACCACGTGCACATCCATGGTCGCGTGCACGTGGTTGTGCACATTAGCCTCCTCTGGGGGAGGGACTTTGGAGGCAGGGCAGGAGTGTAGCGGAGAGGGAGGGGGAGGGATCTGAAAGTTGTACTTCTTCAAATTTGATGCTAAGTCCTCTCTCTCCTCAAAGTTACCAACTGCAGCTTTAAATCCAAGAGCAATCCTGAAGAGATGCTAATAACCCTTTAGGGTTATCAATTACATTTATGTTGATTTTATCCTTATTCCCAATTCACATAATGTGGGAATTATTTTAATAAGCCAGTTATAACACTGAGCAGTTGAGAATAATCCCAAATAAATCTGGAATAATCATGAAAAGTTAAAAAAAACTATGCAAAATGTAGCAGAGACTCTTTACGAATAGTCGTGAGTCATCTGCAAACATTGATAGTAGCCTTGAAAATGAGTGAATAACTATAAAGATTTAGTGATAACCATGAAAACAGAACATTTGGGAATAACCCTGAAATGCCAGTGGTAAGGATAATCATTGACATTTGGGGGATAATCCTAAAAAGTAAAGTATAAATCAAGAATACCAGGGTTATCAATTACATTTATGTTGATTACTGAGTTTTCATCTTTGTCCATTGTTTTTTATCCTTATTCCCAATTTACATAAAGTGGAAATGATTTTAATAAGTCAGTTATAACAGAATAACTATGAAGAGTTAGTGATAACCATGAAAAATCAGGTATATAAAGGGATATTTCAAGGTTTAATGTCTTTGTGCCTGCATGTGTCCAAGTTATTATGAATATAAAACAGTGACTAACTAGCATGTATAAGAGAACAAAAAGTCCTTTTATCTGTAAAGATTAACCAATGGTTAATGAAATCCTCCCGGTAAGGATCAAAAGAGACACGGGGGAAGCTACTGAGAAAACCAATGAACAAGGTTTAAGGTAAATAAATAAAAACACTAAAGGTACCTGTCTGAGAAAGCATAGAAAGTGTGTTTGAACGGCAGCTGCAGAGAGAAGTGTGGCTCCCCGAGATAACAGAGCAGACTGGATTAATTTCCTGCCCGTGTTGAGCTGTTTGTGTTTCATTGCTGTGATCTGAGACTGTTTATACACTCTCTCAGCCCTCAGCTCACTCCCTCACAGCATTTACTTCCAGGCTAATGAAGCAGCAGCTGCTCTATCTTCATGGCATTCTCACCACTCGGTGGTCGAATCAACAGATCTTCAGCCATAAAATGTGTTTTTTTTTTCTTGCCCCTAACACTCCCGTTGCATCTCTAACTAATACTGACACTTCTACCTGCCTGCTATTTATGGGGTTATTTAGTAGGCGGCTACTCTTTGATATAGAGCCTTTATTCTAAATTGTGCTCATATGGTTTTTTTTGGTTGTGTAATAGAGAGAATCTTATTAAGCTTCCTGTCGATCTCCCGTCTGTTTTGACTGTTCCTTCTTTCCTCACTTCCCTCCTTCCGTCTGTCCTCCCTCCCTCCTTCTCTCTTTCTTAACTTCCCATTACCTTCCTTCTTTTCTTCTTTCCTCCCTCCCTCCCTCCCTCCCTCCCTCCCTCCCTCCTACCTTCCTTCTTTCCTCCCTCCCTCCCTCCTACCTTCCTTCTTTCCTTTCCTCCCTCCTTTCCTTCCTTCTTCCTCCCTTCCTTCCTTCCTCCCTCCCTTCCTTCCTTCCTTCTTCCTTCCTCCCTCCTTTCTTTCCTTCCTCCCTCCTTTCCTTCCATCCTCCCTCCTTTCCTTCCTTCTTCCTCCCTCCCTTCCTCCCTTCCTTCCTTCCTTCCTTCCTTCCTTCCTTCTTCTTCCCTCCTTTCCTTCTTCCTCCCTCATGCAGAACCTATAAGGGCTTTAAACAACATTATATTCATAAACATAAAAACATGCTATGAAAAATAAACTGCAAAAACTGTTATTTAATTCATTTTATGGTGTTATTTAGTGAGCATCTACTCTTAAATGTAGTGCCTTTATTCTAAATTATGCTCAAATTATCTTCTAGTTGTATAATGCAGAATCTTAATTAATCTTTATTAATGATCTATTCAGCTATTTCCACTTTTATGCTTAATTTCATCATGTCTGAATGCTTACTTTCACTGAATATTAACATAACAGTGTTCTCTGTTTGCTTATTGTGTCTTTTATCTTTTATTGCCAGTTGCTGATCTGCTTGGTGGATTTTATAACCAGCTACTGTTTGTTTAGTTCATCAAGAAGGAAGATATTAATAAAATTATAATATCCGCCTTTATCACCCTTTAGTTACTTCAAATTATCTCTTTTTTTTATTGATTTACGTCACCAGAATATGTTTCATTCTTCACTAAAATAGATTTACAAGCCAGTAAAGTTGGACGTGCAGATGCATGAAGCATGATGATCAAAACATCTGGAAAAGTAGTTAGTAGTTAAGATTATACATCAATAGGCTGCTGGAGCATTTAAAGGAGCATTTAATGAGACATTTTAATTTATAGCACCAATTCTTTGAACCTGAATACAGCAGCTTATGCATTGATCACATTACTGACAGGTGGGGGCTTTTAACATGTGCATATATGGAGGCTAATTAATTTTATAGTGATAGGCTGATTTTTATCCTCTGAATACTTCATGGCTCTCAAACTGCTTCTATTTAAATAACTGATGATCATTTACTGATAGCTGATGATCACGATTGTTCAATTTCAATCCTACTTGATCTTATATCAGCATTTGATACATCTGATCATTCAATTTGATCTCAACTCCTTGACAAAAAGGTTCAGGGATACTACAGTAGACTTGGTTAACCCTCCTGTTGTCCTCGAGTCAAGGAAGGAAGGAAGGAAGGAAGGAAGGAAGGAAAGAAGGAAAGGAGGAAGGAAGGAAAGACGGAAAGATGGAAGGATGGAAGGAAGAAATGATGGGAGGGAGGAAGGAAAGATGGAAGAATGGAAGGAAGGAAGGAGGGACGGAAGGATGGAAGGGAGGAAGGAAGGAAAGATGGAAGGGAGGAAGAAGGAAGGAAGGGAGGAAGGAAGGAAGGAACGGAGGAAAGAAGGAAAGGAGGAAGGAAGGGAGGAAGGAAGGAAGGAAGGAAGGAAGGGTGGAAGGGAGGAAGAAGGAAGGAAGGAAAGGAACAGTCAGAATAGACGGGGTCAATTTGACCCGGGAGGATGACACAAGGGTTAAAAAGCAAGTGTGGTGTTCCCCAGAGCTCCGTCCTTGGTCTCCTGTTGTTCTGTATTTACTTTACATGCTTTCACTAGATCATATTATCAGAATGTCCAATTAAATATTAGTGTTAAAGGATAATTACTGTTTTTTACAACCTGGACCTTATTTCTAGCATAAAATACGATCATTTACCTACTAACTTCTGATCTGAACCTACAGACCCCGGATGTTGATAACATGCCACCATGGGCTCGGAGGGGAATAGCACTAACGTATCATAACTAAATATTGGTGAAAGGAACGAGTTTGGCGGTAGATAATGCGTTGTATAGAGGCTGCGCTTCGGTGCCCCGTGTACTCACATTATACGGATATACGCGGCAACACTGGAGCTAATTTCGTCCGAACGACTCCAAATGACACCAAAGTTGTCTGGGTGAGTAAATGATCGTACTTTATGCTAGAAATAAGGTCCAGGTTGTAAAAAATGGTAATTATCCTTTAAGGACAACTTAGATCACATAACATCAAAGTCTTGAAACGTCCAGCCAAATGAAAATAAATTAAAAATAATTGAATTTTCCCCCCCAGTGTTCACTCTGCCCTATATGCTCTTAAATCATCTTAATAGCTTTCTAATTTTAAATCTTATATTCTTCTTTAAGGTGACTTTGTAACATCTGTCCAGGTACTACAGATACAGATTTAAAATAGCTTCTTGGCCAACTCTGGTGCATTACATCAGTGTTTATTCATCTGTGCAGTATCACGGTTTAAATAAACTGACAAATAAATAAAATACACACCAGTCTTGGCTTCCTGTCTGCAAATACTAGACCTGCAGCCAGAAACCTTGGTGTTTGACAAAGAAGTCACGAGCTCTGTCTAATTGAGCTTCATTTCCTCTTTCACATTAATCTTAAGAAGGTCATACGTGCATTTAAAAAAAAATTACATTTGCATCTTTCAGTTAAGCAAGAAAACAATTTAATGTCCTCAGTTGGTACAAAAAGCAGCTGCTCTCCTTATAAATTCCCAAATCATCATATCATCCCTGTTCTCACTACATGTTTAAGTTACCAGGTAGTTTGGTTCAGTTTTTATTTAGTTAAGTTTAACCCTTACATACTGTTTGTTTCCATGCAGACTTCCTCATGCAAAGCCGTTCATCTGTGGTTTTAAAGATGATCTTAAAAAAATAATAAGTTAATTCTAAGGAAGGAAGGGAGAAGGAAGGATGGAAGGGAAGAAGAAGGAAGGAAGGGAGGAAGGAAGGAAGGAAGGAAGGAAAAAGGGTGGAAGGGAGGAAGAAGGAAGGAAGGGAGGAAGAAGGAAGGAAGGAAGGAAGGGAGGGAGGAAGAAGGAAGGAAAGGAGGGAGGGAAGGAAGGAAGGACGGGAGAAGGAAGGAAGGAAAGGGGGGAGAAAGAAGGAAGGAAGGGAGGAAGGAAGGAGGGTTAATGTCCAGTCCTCTGCAATATTAGTATTTCATGTATACGGACAACACTAATAATTTCAATTGTGTGCAATATTCATATAATATACATATGTATTTATTTAACTTTAATCTATGCAATAAGAATATCTGATATATTACCACTCAATACCAATATTACTCTTTTAAATCTTGTAAATAATGTAAATATATATATATTTATTCTTTTTCTTATTGCTGCTCTTATATTCTATTACTGTCCATTTGCTGCTGTGACGATGCACATTTCCCCATTGTGGGACTAATACAGGAATATCTTATCTTATCTTATCTTATCTTATCTTATCTTATCTTATCTTATAAATCCTTCCTGCTGTGCTTCCAGGTCTGCGTAAAGTGATGGTTCGAGCCCACCGGCAGGCTTGGTGCTGGCAGGACGAATGGTACGGACTCACCATCGAGGACATCAGGCAGCTGGAGTTAGAAACCCAGCTGGCTTTAGCTAAGAAGATGGCTCAGTACAGTCTCAGCGAGGAGGGGGGAACAGAGACCAACGGCTCCTCTGTGAGCCAGGACCAGGAGCAAGGAGCTGAGACTGTGGGAACGACTGTAGAGGCAGATGGAGGAGGAGGAGGAGGAGCAGGAGGAGGAGGTGGAGGAGCAGCAAACCTGGGAGATTCACTGGAGACTCGAGGGGAGCTCACCAAGCAGTGGTCGACTTCTTCTCGATCCTCCAACAGGTCGTCTAAGAGAGGAGGTGAGGAGGACTTGACAGATTTTATTAGATTATTAGGGATGTTTCCTCCTGCGTGAAGACTCATCATACTCCTAATGATATCTTTTATTCATATTTTGTGATATTTGAGCTTGACATGGGCAATAATTGCACAGGATCAGGATCTTTTAACCTTTATGTTGTCCTCCCGGGTCAAATTGACCCTGTCTGTTTTGACTGTTCTTTCTTTCTTTCCTCCATCCATCCTTCCTTCCTTCCTTCCTTCCTTCCTTCCTTCCTTCCTTCCTTCCTTCCTTCCTTCCTTCCTTCCTTCCATCTGTCCTTCCTCCCTCCATTCCTTCCTCCCTCCCTCCCTCCTTCCCTCCTTCCTTCCTCTGTCCTTCTTTCCTTCCTTCCTCCTTTCCTCTTTTCCTTTCTCCCTCCCTCTGTCCGTCTTTCTTTCCTTCCTCCCTACCTTCCATCATTTTCCTCCCTCCCTCCTTTCCTTCCTTCTTCCTCCCTCTTTCCTTCCTCCCTCCGTTCCTTCTTCCTCCCTCCCTCCTTCCTTCCTCCCTCCCTTCCTTCCTTCCTTCCTTCCTTCCTTCCTTCTTCCCTCTCTTCCTCCCTCCTTCTTTCTTCCCTCCCTCCTTTCCTTCCTTCTTCCTCCCTCCCTCCTTTCCTTCCTTCATCCTCCCTCCTTCCTTCCTCCCTTCCTTCTTCCTTCTTCCTTCTTCCTTCGTCCCTCCCTCCCTTCCTTCCTTCCTTCCTTGACTCGAGGACAACAGGAGGGTTAATGACAGTATAATGTAATGGATTACATCTTATTGGCACAGGAAGTTACATACAGTATATCTCTTGTCTTGGTCTACAGATACAGTTCTTGTATCTCTTTAGCATCTCGTTCTAATATGATAACATTAAAGCACAAGCCCAGAAAATACCACAATGCCTCTTAGCACTGATTTTCTGTCCATTATCTTGTAGGCATCTATGACCGCTGTGTATATTAACTAAATTAGGTTTATTATCTTCTACTTTAAATTCAATTTCCAGCAATAATGTCAGAGATGTTGGGAATAATCCTGAGAAGGAAAGATAAATAGTAGGAAGTAGTCGACAAAAATCAGGACACATTAAAGCACGAACTCAGAAAATATAAAGAAGATCAGACATTTTTCTTATCAAACTGCCTCTTAGCACTGGTTTCGAGAGGTTAGATGTTTGTATGCATCTATGACTGCTCTATGTTAACTAAGATAAGATTAATAAGTTCTACTTTAACACTTTTAAAGCTGTATAAACACCATATAAATATACATGTAAAGTAAGAATAAATGTGTACCACAGAAAAGTGTGTTGTTAAAAAAATCGCCAAATATATGAAATTAAGCTTCAAAGTTGTGTAAAAATCAGCCTCTTTTTCTGCTCCCAAACGCTGTGGGCGTGGCCGCCGAGTCCGCTGAAACCCCGCCCCCTACCAAGTGTCACCTGTCAATCAAAGTCACCACCTCTACCAGAAACATGGACGCTACGTCTGAGAGCTTTCTGCTGCTAACCCAGCTACAAGCTCGGCGGCTAACTCAGCTAACTTGCTAACTGTAGACTGTAGTAGTAGTAGTGTGCGCTGAATGTATTTATACCTCTACAGCAGCAGGGGCGGGTTTATGCTAATCACTAAATCCTGAACACAGAAATCTTGAAACACAGTTTGTGAAGCCTAGCTCCACAATTCAAATCTAAATGGTTGAAATGCTTTTTACACCTTTTTTAGAAATACATTTATGACCCATTTAATGTGTTTAGAAGAAAATGTCTGAATTCATTTTACACAGTCTTTAAAAGTTGATCCAAAACCAAGAATTACCACGATAGCTTGCTCCTAAAAAGTCTGGAATAATATAAAACACACTGAATATCTTTTAAAAAGTAATGAACGACTGAAAAGGCAGAACCTTCAAAAAATGTGTGATTAATTCTTAAAATCAAGAGTAAACCTGAAAACTTGGTAATAACCTTTAAAAAGCAGGACTAACTCTTGTGTGTTTTTTTTTCTATGTTAACAGGAAGTCCGTCTCATCAGAGCATCTCAGAGTGGAGGATGCAGAGTATCGCTCGGGACTCGGAGGACAGCACAGACGACGAGTTCTTTGATGCTCACGGTAAAAAAAAAAAAAAAAATCCATTGTGTTTTTTTTTTTGTTTCTGTCTCTGTTGAAATTTATGTTTTTAGTCCGATACAGGTTTCATGCTGAGGTTTCGTTTGTTGTTAAGGATTCAAGCTGAGCACTGACCTTTGTATCACACACACTGGAGCATACAGATAGAGTAAAAAAAAAAGGCCTTTGGGGCAGAAAGTACAGGTTTCAAATCGTGGCTGGACTTCTAATATGGAGAGAGAAGCTGTTTTACTATCTGCAGCAGTGGAATATGAACCATTATGTTTCTAATGTGTTATAGATTTTAAACTGGCTGTTGTTAAGTATATAGAAATAATTGTTTAACCCTCCTGTTGTGTTCCTAAATCTTCTTCTGTGTTTCTTGCAGAAGACTTTTCCGATAACGAGGACATGTTTGCCAAGGGGATCACCAAGTGGAGCTCCAATGATCTGATGGACAAAATAGAAACAATAGAAGTGGATGAAGCACAAGGTAGGCGACTCTGCAGCTCCAGGTGTGTGTGTGTGTGTGTTAAAATAAATAAAAGAGTTGAGTTATGCTAGAAAAGAAGGAAGCAGTGTTTGGCCTCGTCTGGAGTGTTTATAGCTGCTCCAAACAGCTACAACTGGGCAATGTGCAATATTCTCCTCTTAACTGTCTCACACAATCATTTTAACTTCAAGGTCTTTGTGTATATGTATTTATTTATTTATTATTTGTGAGCTACTGGATACCTGAATTTCCCTAAGGGGATGTAAAAAAGTATCTATCTAGCTATCATGGAAAGAAAAGAGCTGTGATAATCGTTTAAAGTCTGTGTAAAGTAAGAATAAATATGTGTTCTGAGTTTGACATACCACAGAAAAGTGTGTTGTTAACCACCCTGCCAAATTTGAATGATTAAAAAAATCGCCAAATATATGAAATTAGGCTTCAAAGTAAAAATCAGCCTCTTTCTCTGCTCCCAAACACTGAAGCCCCGCCCCTACCAAGTGTCACCTGTCAATCAAAGTCACCACCTCTACCAGAAACATGGACGCTACCGGAGAGCTTCCTGCTGCGAAGTCAGCTGCTTGCTCGGTGGCTAACTCAGCAGTTAGCTCAGCTGCTGGCTTGGCGGTTAGCTCGGCGGCTAACTCGGCTACTAGCTCAGCTGACTGTATACTGTAGTAGTAGTAGTGTTAGATGTAGTAACAATAACTGGCCACTAGGCACGTTAGCCACTGAGGAGAAACCTCAGGAAGAGCTACAGAGGAAGGATTCTTCTTCCTGGATGGACATACATGCAATAGATGTTGTGTGTATATAATGAAAAAAGTAGGTTTTCTTGATGCTGAAAAGACTAAAAAGCAAGTTTGATGTTGATGGAAGCTTTTTTATAACATTGCAATCCAGCTGGCTTATAAATGATCCAAAAAGCGTCAGTTAATTACATCTCTTTTTTTATTTTACATTTTCTTTTTATTAGGGAGGGAAGGGACATTTGAGTATATAGACCCCATTTACATAAATACATAATAATATAGACATAACTATAATAATATTTGCATTAAGCCTCATCTAAATAAAGCTTGTCTTCCTTCTATTGTTCTCCCTTTCATTTTCAATAGAACAAGGTGTCTTTGTGCTTACGTCAGATTTTCCACTCGTATAAATGAAAAATGGGATCACACATCTTTTTTTTCCCCCTCCATTCTTTAAATATCAGTGAATAAGTGAATGATTTATGTTTTCACAGAAACTTTGTATCAGGAGTCGGGCGGAGACTACGCAGGGATGAGTAATGAGGAGACGCAGATGGAGGTACAGCTTCTTCACTATTTTCTAATTTCATTCCTGTCTTTCTCTCACACACTAACACCCTTAATTAAATAGCTTGTAGATAATACTCCTCCTAAATTAGCTTTCACTCATCCTGCCACTGTAGTGAAATTAGGATCCACTCTTCATTGCAGTCATCAGCTGAGTTTTATTTCACTAGAGGTGAAAGATAATGGCTTTCACAGTTTATACTCCCCCGTGCGAGGCTGTGTAATTACAATTTTTTATTTATTTTTTATTTTTTTTATTTTGGGGCGTGTGCACGTGTTCTTGATCTTCGTGCTCAGCGCCGAGTTTTGAAAAGACAAAGGCGTCGTCGGCTCAGCAGGTTTTCCAGAACGTTAAATGTAAGTCTCAGTCGGTAGCGAGTAGCCTGTAGAGCAGGGGTGTCAAACATGCGGCCCGTGGGCCAGAAACGGCCCGATGAGAAGAGCAATCCGGCCCACGTTCCTTCCTGTGTTCTTTTCCTTCCTTCCATCTGTCCTTCCTCCCTTTTCTTCCTTCCTTCCTTCCTTCTTTCTTCCCTCCCTCCTTCCTTTCTTCCTTTTTTCTTCCCTACCTTCCTTTTTCCTCTCTTCGTTCCTTCCATCTCTCCTTCCTTCCTTCCTTCGTTCTTCCCTCCCTCCTTCCTTTCTTCCTTTTTCTTCCCTACCTTCCTTTTTCCTCTCTTCGTTCCTTCCTTCCATCTGTCCTTCCTACCTTCCTTCGTTCTTCCCTCCCTCCTTCCTTTCTTCTTTTTTTCTTCCCTACCTTCCTTTTTCCTCTCTTCGTTCCTTCCTTCCATCTGTCCTTCCTACCTTCATTCTTTCCTTCCTTCCTTCCTTCCTTCTGTCCTTCCTTCATTTTTTCCTTCCTCCCTTCTGTCCTTCCTTCATTTCTTCCTTCCTTCCTTCTGTCCTTCCTTCATTTCTTCCTTCCTTCATTTCTTCCTTCCTTCCTTCCTTCCTTCCTTCTGTCCTCCCTTGCTTCCTTCCTTCCTTCCATCTGTCTGTCCGCCATTCACTGTCTGTTTTTCCTACCTTTCTTCCCTCCTTCCTTTTGCCTGTCTTTCCTTCCCTTTCTTCTTATTTCCTTCCTTTCTTCCTTCCTTCCCTCCATCTATTTAATGATCTGGCCCACGTGAGATCAAATTGGTCTGTATGTGGCCCTTGAATGAAAATGAGTTTGACACCTCTGCTGTAGAGACTCAAAGGTGGCGTTGTACATAATCCTGCTTTAAGATAGAAGATAGTAGAAGGAAATTAGATGTTTTTTAGAAGAACTGCAGAGCTCACAATAGTTACCTTGCAAGTAGTGCACATTTTGCACATGGTTTCAGTAACATGGACCCCACATGGGAAGCCTATTTGGGGATACAGCCTGACCTTCGGGGCGGCTGGATCTTTGTAGCTAGTCCACCTCGCTTTGCTGCTGCGCTGTGCTAGGTTTTGTTACCGTGAATTGTTGCATGTGGGCCAAGTCTTACACACCATCCTTGCTCACCTTGTAGCAACTATTAATAGAGGTTTTGGTAGGTTAGCTCTGTTTTTGGAGTCCTCTTTTGGTTCTACTGTATTTCTTGGTTTATTTGAGCAGCGTCAACCGGCCTTTGTTTTATTCCTGTCATCCTTGGTTAATAAATCATTTTGTTTAAACCTTTAACATCTGTTTTTTATGTTACATATTTCCTTTAATGAGCCTCATAAAGGATGTAAGTGGGCATAAACAGGGCAAATTATATGGGCCCTATATTGTTTCAGAAACATAGGCTCCACCTGAAACCCAGTCAGAATCCATTTGAAGCCCATATAGGCAAACACAGGTGGGGTCACCATGGAAACAGCAGACAAACCCACATTGGACCCATATTGCAGCCCAAATTTAACCCTCATGGATCCCACATGGACATGCTGGCTGGGACTAGATCAAATGTTGTCTACTTATCTTCATCCATCCTTATTCTCCCTTCTTCTGTTTCCTCTCTGTCTTCTCATCTGCAGGATTGTTCGTCTCAGCAGTGTCTTCAGCCCTCCAAAATCCACGTGCTCATTCTGGTCTTGCATGGAGGAAACATTTTGGACACTGGTTCTGGTACAGCAGCAACCTCATAACATAATATTAACTAAAATCTGGTCTATATTCTCACTTCTGAAGCATTTAAAATGACAGAAAAAGCCAGAATTGATCAATTGTGTAGTGAGAATAGTGGAAAGAACCCATCAAAAGTTCATCAAATTGCTTAAAATGACATTCAAAAAGGAGAATAGCTACAAATCCTGTCAGTTTACAAGCTTGAACCAGTATAGTTGGTATTTTCCTTGATAAATAATTACTCCATTATCTGAAATGTGTCTGCCAGACGCACAGATGCAGAACTAATTTCAGTCTCTTCATCATACTGTCATACTTTTTTTTTTTCTGCTATCAGTAACGCTCATTAAGTCAGAGGGAGTTCAATCCCAGGCCTCCTGTTGATTTACTAGAGCTTCAATTAATGATTAGTTTCATTATAGTTTCATCTAACAACCAGGTTATGTCTACAAATGTCTGATCTGAAGTCCGAAACACAAATATATTGAAGTTAATATTATAAAATACAAAGAAAAGCAGGAAGTGTTAACATTTAAGAAGCAGGAACCAGATAATGTTTGAGATTTTTGGCTGAAGCAATATATTTATTATCAAAATTGTTGAATTTTCTGTTAATTGACTTATTGATTAAATGATCAGGACCTCTTCAGTGTGTCACAAGATAAATTTAAGGGTTATAATAACAAATAAAAGGAATGAAAAGAAGAAAAAAGCCAATTTTACCAAATAAAATCAAGCTTATTGTTTCCAGAATTTGCTTTTTTGTGTGGAAATCTGATTAGTTTCACATAATTAAATAATTAATTAATTCACATTATTATTATTATTATTTTAAAACATCAGTTTATTACATTTTGTTAGTTTTACAGAGAACAATACAGATCAAGAAGGCACATATAGGTAATTATAATAGCAATAATAATGATAATCAAACAGTAGATAAAAATAAATATAATTAACTTAAAAAAAATAAATAAATAAATAGATAAAATTAACAACAACAAAAAAAGATAGTGAAAGTAAAAATTTAAAATAAATAAATAAATAAAAACAAACACACTCTAAAATAAATAAATAAAATTAAATAATATAATATAATGTAATATAATATAATGATAATAATAATAATAATAATAATAATAATATTAATTCACATTATTTATTCAGTAATTTATTTATTTTCTAAGAATTTTACTATGAATTTAAAATGACCACAATGTACTGTAAATATTGTTATTAATTTAATTTAATTTTACTAATTGCTACTGTATATTAATTAATTGTTTAATTGCGTGACACAAAAAAGTTTTCATCCCTATGTAGAATTTTTTTTTAAAAATCATGATATATTAATAAATGTATCTTTTAACCAGTTGTGATCAATCATAATGCTTGAAGCTGCAAATATTTGATGCTGTTGATCTTTATTCCTGTCTAAAATATTTAATCCTAGTTGTTATTTTTTTTGCACAGGTGAGCAGAACAACAAGCAGGGGGACGTTAACACCCTCAGCGGGGCTTTTGAGACCGTCATGAGGGTCCATTACCCGACAGCGCTGGGCCGCCTCGCCGTGCGTATGGTCCCCTGCCCCGCTGTCTGCGTCGACGCGTTCTCGCTCGTCTCCAAGTGAGTCGATACTCTGGTTTATTCAGCAGAGTTTAAATCAGGAGAGTCAAACTCATCGTCAGTCAAGGAGGGACACATACAGAACAATTTGATCTGAGGAAGGAAGGAAGGAAGGAAGGAAGGAAGGAAGGAAGGAAGGAAGGAAGGAAGGAAGGAAGGAAGGGAAGAAGGAAGGAAGGAAGGAAAGACAGATGGAAGGAAGGAAAGACAGATAGAAGGAAGGAAGGAAGGAAGGAAGGAATGACAGATGGATAAAAAGAAGGAAAGACAGATGGAAGGATGTAAGGAAGGAAGGACAGATGGAAGGAAAGAAGAGAAGAAAATATGAAAGGAAGGAATGAAGACAGGAAGAAAAGATGGAAGGAAGGAAGAGAAAGAAAGAAAAAGAAAGGACAGATGGAAGGATGGAAGAGAAGACAGGAGATGGAAGGAAAAAAGAAAGAAAGACAGAAAAGGAGGAAGGAAGGAAGGAAGGAAAGAAGGAAGGAAGGAAGGAAGGAAAGACAGATAGAAGGAAGGAAGAGAAGAAAATATGAAAGGAAGGAATGAAGGGAGAGAAGACAGGAAGAAAAGATGGAAGGAAGGAAGAGAAGACAGGAAAGAAAGATGGAAGGAAAAAAGAAAGGGTGGATGGAAAGAAGGAGGAAAGGAAAGCGGACCTGATAAGACTCCTCGGCGGGCCGGTTCTGACCCGCGGGCCGCATGTTTGACCCCCCTGGTTTAAATGACCCACTGTAAGTAACTTAAACTGTCGGGTGATGATGCGTTCCTCTCTCTGCAGTCTGAGCCCTTACAGCTACGATGAGAGCTGCCTGTCCAGCAGTCAGGATCACATCCCGCTGGCCGCTCTGCCGCTTCTCGCTACCTCTGCACCTCAGTACCAGGACGCCGTGGCAACCGTCATCCTGAGAGCCAATCAGGTGTACAGCGACTTCATCAGGTCTTTAGAGGGAGCGTCATTCACCGGCCAGGTTAGTGTTTAACCTGAATGTGACTGTTCCTTCTTTCCTCCCTTCCTTCCTTCCGTCTGTCTGTCCTTCCTCCCTCCCTCCTTCTCTCTTTTTCCTCCCCTTCCTCCCTTCCTTCTTTCCTTTCCTCCCTCCCCTTCCTTCCTCCCTCCTATCCTTCATTCTTCCTTCCTTCTGTCCTTCCTTCCTCCCTCCCTCCTTCTCTCTTTCCTCCCTTCCTTCTTTCCTTCCTCCATCCCCTTTTCTCCCTTCCTTCCTCCCTCCCTCCTTCCTTCCTTCCTTCCATCTTTCCACCTTTCCTCCTTCTCTCTTTTTCCTCCCCTCCCTCCTACCTTCCTTCCTTCCTCGCTCCTATCCTTCATTCTTTCTTCTGTCCTTCCTTCCTCCCTCCCTCCTTCTCTCTTTCCTCCCTTCCTTCTTTCCTTCCTCCATCTCCTTTTCTTCCTCCCTTCCTCCCTCCCTCCTTCTTTCCTTCCTTCCTTCCTTCCACCCTTCCTCCTTCTCTCTTTTTCCTCCCCTCCCTCCTACCTTCCTTCCTCCCTTCCTTCCTTCTTTCCTTTCCTCCCTTCCTTCCTCCCTCCTTTCCTTCATTCTTCCTCCTTTCCTTCCATCCTTAAGTAATTATTTCTTTTGTGGTTACACCATTTGACATTTTCAGGAGCATTCAGTCTTACTTCTGGTTAAAAATGGTGCAAATGTCATTTCAAATAAATACAAAATATACATTTGAACAAACCTGATGCTGACATATTTCTGAATTGCTCATCTTGCCAACCCTTATTTGTCACTGACCCATATGTGTGTGTATCACTGTGTGTGTGATTTCTGATGCAGGTGTGCGTCATCGGGGATTGCGTCGGAGGTATCCTGGGATTTGACGCTCTGTGCAGCAGCTCTGTGACGGTGTCAGAGAGCCAAAACAGCAGCAGACGAGGCAGCACCATCAGCGTACAGGTATCAGTCTCAACTCTCTCACATCTCAACTAGACTAAATCTGAACCACCCTGTGATTCAGAGAAGTATGTAATGCTCTAAATGGTTTGTATGCAGACTAAAAAGCCATTGATTTTTGAGTGGGAGCAAATGGAGGAAAGAAAATAGAGGCGAAATTAACAGTTTTTAGAGGGTGGTGATGAAACAGCTTTTTATTCTCTTTTTTTATAAGCTTTGACCGGCAGCAACTTGCAGTAATCGCTTTTTGCACAGTGCATGTATTACACAATTTCCTGATTTATGTATAAAGCAATGTAGTGAGCTGATCTCTTGTAATGGAGGAAGGAAGGGAGGAAAAGGAGGAAGGGAGGAAGAAAGAAGGAAAGGAGGAAGGAAGGAAGGGAGGGAGAAAGAAAGAAGGAAATGAGAAAGGAAAGGAGGAAGAAAGAAAGAAGGAAAGGAGGAAGGAAGGGAAGAAGGTAGGAGGGCGGGAGGAAGAAGGAAGGAAAGGAGGGAGGAAGGATGGATGGAGAAAAGAAGGAAGGAAGGAAGGGAGGAAGAAAGAAGGAAAGGAAGAAGGAAAGGAGGAAGAATGAGGGAAAGGAGGATAAAGGAGGGAGGGAGGGAGGAAGGAAGGAAAGAAGGACAGAGGAAAGAACAAAGGGAGGAAGGACAGAAGGAAGGAAGAAAGGAAAGAAGAAGGAACCAACACGAAGGTTAAAGCCTGATGAGAATCTTTTCTCTCTCTCCTCTGTCTTTCAGGACACAGACCTTCTCTCTCCAGGTATCGTCATAAACAGCGGCTCTCCTTCCTCGCCGACCCTCGAAGGGAGCCGCCACCTCAGCCGCAGCAACATCGACATCCCTCGCTGCTCGGGGCCCGACGACCCCAAGAAGCAACTTCCACGCAAGCGCAGCGACTCCTCCACGTACGAGCTGGACACCATCAAACACCACCAAGCCTTCCTGTCCAGGTGAAGTATGACAGTTAAAGTCCGTGTAAAGTAAGAATAAATATGTGTTCTGAGTTTGACATACCACAGAAAAGTGTGTTGTTAACCACCCTGCCAAATTTGAATGATTAAAAAATCGCCAAATATATGAAATTAGGCTTCAAAGTTGTGTAAAAATCAGCCTCTTTCTCTGCTCCCAAATGCTGTGGGCGTGGCCGCCAAGGCCGCTGAAACCCCGCCCCCTACCAAGTGTCACCTGTCAATCAAAGTCACCACCTCTGCCAGATACATGGACGATGGGTCTGAGAGCTTTCTGCTGCTAACTCAGCTGCTAGCTCGGTGGCTATCTCGGCGGCTAGCTCGGCTGCTAGTCCGGCTGCTAGCCCGGCTGCTAGCTTGGCGGCTAACTCAGCTAATTGGCTAACTGTAGACTGTAGTAGTAGTAGTGTGTGCTGAATGTATTTATACCTCTACAGCAGCAGGGGCGGGTTTATGCTCATCACTAAATCCTGACCACAGAAATCTTGAAACACAGTTTGTGAAGCCTAGCTCCACAATTCATATCTAAATGGTTGAAATGCTTTTTACACCTTTTTTAGAAATACATTTATGACCTATTAAGCTGATGTTTGAATGTTTCCTCTCCGAGCAGTCTTCACTCCAGCGTTCTCCTCGGGGAACCAGGATCACGACGCTCCAGCAACAGCACCATGCTGGAGGGAGGCTCTTTGGGAAAGTTCGACTTCGAGGTGACTGACTTCTTCCTGTTTGGATCTCCGCTGGGGTTGGTGCTCGCGCTGAGGAAGACTGTGGTGCCCACATTAGATGGTGAGGAAGGTTTTCTCTCTTTTTTATGATGCTGCTGTTGTCCTCGAGTCAAGGAAGGGAGGAAGGGAGGAAGGGAGGAAGGAAAGGAAGGACGGAGGAAAGAAGGAAGGAAGGGAGGAAGAAAGAAGGAAAGGAGGAAGGAAGGTAAATAGGGAAGAAGGAAGGAGGGAAGGAAAGAAGGAAGGAAGGTAGGAGGGAGGGAGGAAAGAAGGAAGGAGGGAGGGAGAGAGAAAGGAAAAGAGGAAGGGAGGAAGGAAGGAAAGAAGGACAGAGGAAAGAACGAAGGGAGGAAGGACAGAAGGAAGGAAGGAAGGGAGGAAAGAAAGAACAGTCAAAACAGATGAGGACGACACGAAGGTTAAATAACTTTAAAAACAAAACAAAAAATCTTCTCTGATCATTTTTCTGCTCGCCAGAAGAACAGGAAGTGGTTATTTGTAGCGTCTGATGTTTCTTCCTTTGTGGTGTGCACGTCTCCAGCAGCTGGAAAGCAGGTGTCAGGGGTCAAAGGTCAAGTGTCTGATCTGAAAGGCTAAAAAACTTTTGGCCGAGACATTTGAGAGTGAAAAAGTGACTGAGTTCACACACACACACAGACACACACACACACACACACACACACACACACACACACACACACACACACACACACACACACACACACACACACACACACACACACATTCTGATTTAATTGAGCTTCCTTTGGGGCTTTAAATGTGAAGAGTTACTGACCTGCAGCTGGGAGGGAAACATCTGGATTCCTTTCCAATTAGATATGATTATAGCTTCCCAAAAATGTTGGATGTTTATCTTTTCATTCCTTTTCTCAGACTTTCTCTCTGAATTATTACTTCTGATTGATTTGAGGCTGAGCAATGCAGGAAATAATACATTTTTTAAAGTGTAGGCTGAAGCTGAAGTTTATCATGCCTGCACCCAAAAGTCTCAAATGAAATCTATATTATTTAAAAGTTTTTTATTGGACACTTTTATATTACTTCATTAAATCACTTTTTATTAAACTTGCTTCACGTTTTCTGTTCCTCCCTGAAGCTGTTTCATAAATTTAGCCTTGCAAGGCAGCTATAATGGATATTTTTTATAATATTAATGTCTGATCTGTCAATGTAATGTGTTGGTTGTGTCTCGTATTGATGAACCTAAAGAGACTCTGCAGCTCCTCTCGGCTTTACGGAGCTTTATAGTTGAGTTTCAGCTCATTGTTTAACTGTCTGGCTGCTTGGTTCACTCTCAGTGCTCTCATAGTGTCTAAAAAGCCTCTAAAAAGCCTCTGTACCTGCTCAGCACCAAACAGTTATGTATAGCAGCTAAAGAGCCAGATATTTCCCTCAGGAGTTGGTAGAGAGTAAAAAACAAAGCTAAAAGAGAATGAATATTGGACTTTTGGCGCTTTTCCACTACACAGTTCCAGCACGACTCGGCTCGCCTCGACTCAGGGTTTTTCTGCGTTTCCACTAGGGATAGTACCGGGTGCCTGCTACTTTTTTAGTACCTGCTCTGCTGAGGTTCCAAGCGAGCCGAGCCGATACTAAATGTGACGTCAACAGACTGCCGGCCACTGATTGGTCAGAAGAGTTGTCGCTGGAAGAGTCATGAGCCGTCCCACACAAGAATCAAACCTGGCATTTTTAAATACCGGCTACAGCGTTACAACCATACGGCTCAATGTTCTTGCTTTGTGTGTGACAGAAAGCCACATACAGCAGCAAGTACACCATCGCCTCCATGTCCTCCATTGTTTATGTGTTTGTGTCGCGTATAAAACGAAGTCACGGCAGTTTCGCGTAGCCGTTGCTATGACGACCCCGCCCACGTTGAGGAGGTATCTTTTTGTAATGGAAAAGGTCGTTCCTGGAACTGAGTCGAGTCGTGCTGGAATTGTGTAGTGGAAAAGCGCCATAATATTCAGCAGGTGGACAGAAATAATGTTGCTCAGTAACTGCTGGATGTGGAAATAAGCAACAGTTTCCGGATGACGTCATCAAAACTGTCCAATTAATGAGTTACCTGTCAGTTCATATAACTTCATAATTACATACAAATCAGTTAAAGAGGAATTTGCATTAACAGCAACAGCATGTGTCAAACATGTGGCCCGTGGGTCAGAACCGGCCCGCCGAGGTGTCAGCTTCAGCCTACTTTCCTTCCTGTCTTTTTTCTTTCCTTCCACCCATCCTTCCATCTTTCCTTTCTCCCTTTCATCTTTCCTTCCTGTCTTCTTTGCCAAACTTTCCTTTCTTTTCCTCACTTTTATTCTTTCCTTCCTTCCATCTGTCCTTTCTTCCTTCTCCTTATCTTTCCTTCTCACCATCCTTCCTTCCTCCCTTCCTTCCCTCCTTCTTTCCATCTTTTTAATAATCCGGCCCACATGAGATCAAATCGGGCTGTTTGTGGCCCTTGAATGAAGATGAGATTGACCCCCCTGATCTAACATCTCTTTTTATTTTGTTTTTGTGGTGTTTCTCTCCTGTGTCCAGTCTCCGCTCTGCGTCCGGCCTGCCAGCAGGTTTACAACCTGTTTCATCCAGCCGACCCCTCTGCCTCCCGCCTCGAGCCTCTCCTGGACAAGCGGTTCCACGTGCTGCCTCCTTTCAGCGTCCCCCGCTACCAGCGCTTTCCTCTGGGTGACGGACACTCAGCTCTCCTGGGTGAGTCCACGCTCTCACACGCATATACATCACAAACCACCTCAACGATATGTGAGTCTGTTGTTGTCATCCAGCTTTTATCTCTTGTATTCCAGTCGAGACAGTGCAGAGTAACCCTCAGCTTCTGATGGAGACGGCCGGCACAGCTTCGTCCCACCGCTGCCAGGAAAACACCATCAGTGAGACGTCGATCCCTGTGCCCGTCCTCAACTGGCAGACCTCGCAGCCCCACGCAGAGAGTGTGTATCTGTCAGCATTGTCTCGCCGTCACAGTCTGTCACTCTCCTGTTGCTCTCTTCATCTCTTCTGGTGCTGTCCTGCTGTTTTTGATGCAGGATTCTTTTTAAAGGAAAATTCTGCCTTATATTACAACTTGGGTCTTGTTTATGTAGCTTTGGGCAGCATCTGTATAAGTTATGACAGCATTTTATTCACTAATTTAACAGCTGAGGTGTGGGAACATAGTGACATCGCCTTTAAAAGAAGTCAGATGATGTGATTTTGACATTTTAAACAATAATTTCCAAAAGTCTTTCAGTTTTGTGGTTAAAATGGCATCTTACCTGCTGTGGTTCTGCACAGTTTTCCTGCACAGTGAAAGATTGATAACAACATTTTGGTTGTGCTCTCTTTTACCTCCGAATTAAGTGGTTTTAGATGATCTTACTCATCTCACTGCTGCTGTTTCTTACACTGTTGGACTTCATTATATCTCTGTTTGTGCCATGTTCCCAAAAAATGTGTTGAGTAGAGTATTATTATGACCAAGGAAGTTGAGGAAGTTCTTCTACGGTACGAATTTTATTGACCTGTTTTCATTAATTCAGATGTCTTTTTTGGCTAAAGAAAAAAAAGTATCAAACTTTATTTATTCATCATTTATTATTATTATTTATTTACTATACAGAAACCTTTCATACAGGTTAATGTAGTTCAAAGTGCTTCACAGTTGATTGACAAGCTGATAATTAAACAGAGCAAGTGACAACATAAAGAGAATGAATGAAAATGATGAAGGAGCAAACACAAGATGAACAAATTATAAAGAAAGAGAAAAAATTTAGACTCATGCATGCAAGAGAAAATAAGAATGACAGAAACGTCTTTGTCTGATTTTAGTGATTTGACCGGCTCAGGTTCGCTTGTCACACTGTGTTAAAGGCTGAGAGATATATCAGCATATATTTTATTTTTATGTACTGTAATAAAATCTTTTCAGCATGTGTTCTGAGAGTCTGTGAACCTGAGAGTCTGTGAACTCGTGCCAGAAAGTGTTACTATGACAACAGGCAAATTTGAGCTGTCATGTCACCTACTTTTGCATATTTTATCAAAGCTTTTTAACACACTGATTTTGAAACTTCTGGGTGTACTTCTCTACATTTTAATGTGTCTGAAAACAAAATGTTAAAATGTAGTTCATGTAAAATTGTCAGCTTGTTTTTAGATGTTAAAATATAAAAAAAACAGAAGTGAGCAGATCTTCTTGCATTGCAGCATCCTTTAGTTTGTCCTCAAGGCACCTCGGGAACCACTGCACCCATTCATAATCATTTATTCATCATCTGCTTGCTCATCTTTGCAGTGAAGACTCTGACTCCTCTCTCCTCTCTCCTCTCTTTTTCCTTTTTTTTTTTTTTTACCTCCATAGTGGACAGTCTTCACTCTCACATTTTTGTTGACGGCCCGTACCCGTCATCCACATCACCGGGGGTCCCTCACCTTCGTTACAACCGCAGGGCGAGCGAGGCCAGCATAGCCAGCCAGGTGTCAGGCTTAGCCGACTCTTACACCGCCTCCAACATCGCCACCAGTAAGTCCACACCTGCACAAAAACCTGCACTTTTTTTTTTGTTTTTTTATTTTGGTCTGCACGCTGGTAGCTGATGTTTTATTTTATATGTTGATGTTCTCATTTCCTCCCTCCAAATAAACCCTCAGCACACAAACACGAAGTCACCCCGACTAAAAGGCCCAGCCTGCTGTCCCAGCTGTCTCTAACCTACAGTAAATGTCGGAGCCCCTCCCCTCGATTACGCAAGAAAAGATCCACCATCCGTCAGGTGATCCCGAGATCCAACGGTGTCTCAGACGCCCCCCTGAGCTCTGACACGAACTCTGATCTCACCAATGTCACCCCTGATCTCTCCGATGTCTCCTCTGACATCACTGACATCAGCTCTACACCCCCGTCACTCGGGGTGCTGAAGAACGTAGAGCAAGGTACCCTGGGAGTTGTAGTTACGAGGACGATGAGGGAAGGATGCTTAGACTTCCTCCTCATTCCGTTACCTGAGCTCTTTTCCTTCCTCCTCAGACATCTTCCTCTCTCAGATAGTCTGGTTACGACATTATAATACAGCCGAGGGTTTGTAGTGTAATTTTAGAGTATAAAACAGATACCGCTAAATTACTTAATGGCTCCTAATGGTAGCGTAATGTATGCAGAGTGGAAGAAAACAAGACTAATGAGAACACAAGGAACTCAATTTGACCGGATAAATAAATTATACTGTAAATATTAAGGTGCGGCTTCACCATATCCTAACAATTAAACACATTATCACTTAAATATAATGCAAAATATCAATGCTGGTAACACTATTTCCCCCAAACTTCAGTTTTATTTGTAAAAATACTATAGTAACTACTCTATATTATAACATAAATACACTATAATCTATTTCTCCAATCTTCCAAAATGCACAATTGCTGCTCCCCATTGTCATTTTCTCTACAGTTTTGGTGGCATATCCTAACAATTAAACACATTATCACTTAAATCTAATGCAAAATATAAATGTTGGTAACACAATTTCCTCTAAACTTCAGTTTTATTTGCTAGCAGCTACCAAATATTTGTAAAAATACTATAATAACTACTCTATATTACAACCTAAATATATTATAATCTATTTCTCCAATCCTCCAAAATGCCCAATTGTTGCTCCTCATAGTCATTTTTGTACTCCTGCAGTTTTGGTGGCATATCCTAACATTATCACGTCAATCTAATGCAAAATATAAATTCAAGATTCAAGATTCAAGATGCTTTATTTGTCAGTCATCATGTCAGACATGTGAGCGAGATATAGTACTCAGGTCTCAGATTCTAAAATAAATTAAATCTGATTTAAAAACAAGCTAAAACATCATATACAAATAAAATATATAGTTAAACTGACTGTAGTTTAAAGTGGTATAAATGTTGGTAACACAATTATCCACCAACTTCAAGTATTTCCAAAAGATACTATAATAACTACTCTATAGTACAACATAAATGTACTATAATCTATTTCTCCAATCCTCCAAAATGCCCAATTGTTGCTCCCCATAGTCATTTTCTTCCACTATATTTATGTTTGCATAAGTAAACTAAGTATTTTCTGGCACTATAAATCTCTGGCTATATTATAAAGTGTCACTGATAATCCTCCTCAGTAACCCTGTTTCCAAAAAAAATAGTACTCAATAGACCCGTAATCCTTCTTCTTGTTCCTTAGCTCAGTTTTATGAGATCCACGCCTGTGCTTCCTTAACAAGACGTCCTTACAGAGTCTGAGCTGTTGTTTACTTACGAGTTTCTTAAGAGTTTTTTTTAACCTCTTTACAACTCATCACCGCCTTAATGCCTCCTAATAAAACCCTTGAAGCTGCTCTATGTTCGATGTTCCTCCTCTGTGTGATAATCCTGAGCTCCTCATCTCTAAATGAGGAGAGTCTGCAGTGGACTTTTTTCTTTTTTTTCAGGGCTGCAACTATGTGATGATTTTCTCCTTTAATCATTTACTAGCTGAAATGTTAACTTTTTTCAACTAACACTCTAAAGATATTGAATATACTATCATCATATATGGTAAATCGTCACATTTGAGATACTGGAACTAGAGAATATTTGGCATTTTTGCTCAAATAATTGATTAATCGACTAATCATTGCAGCTCTAGACTCTTTTTTCCACCACACCTCAAACAAGTGCTGGATGCACTGTTTCCTAATCTCTCTTCCTCTATCTATTTTTTATTTTTTCCATCTTTTCCTCGTTGTGTCCCCGCTGTAGTTGCCTCTCGGTGGTGGGGCAGTAAGAGGATGGACTACGCTCTCTACTGTCCTGATGCTCTCACAGCGTTTCCAACGGTGGCTCTGCCTCATCTCTTCCACGCTTCCTACTGGGAGTCTACAGATGCCGTCTCTTTTCTGCTCCGACAGGTACATAAAATCCTTAATTTAATTTTCTTTGACCTTAAAGTCTGTGTAAAGTAAGAATAAATATGCGTTCTGAGTTTGACATACCACAGAAAAGTGTGTTGTTAACCACCCTGCCAAATTTGAATGATTAAGAAAATTGCCAAATATATGAAATTAGGCATCAAAGTTGTGTAAAACTTAGCCTCTTTCTCTGCTCCCAAACGTTGTGGGCATGACCTCAGAGTTAGCTGAAACCCCGCCCCCTACCAAGTGTCACCTGTCAATCAAAGTCACCACCTCTACCAGAAACATGGACGCTAGGTCTGAGAGCTTTCTGCTGCTAGCTCAGCTGCTAGCTCGGCGGCTAACTCAGCGGCTAACTCAGCTAACTGGCTAACTGTAGACTGTAGTAGTAGTGTGCGCTGAATGTATTTATACCTCTACAGCAGCAGGGGCGGGTTTATGCTAATCACTAAATCCTGAACACAGAAATCTTGAAACACAGTTTGTGAAGCCTAGCTCCACAATTCAAATCTAAATGGTTGAAATGCTTTTTACACCTTTTTTAGAAATACATTTATGACCTATTCAATATGTTTAGAAGAACATGTCTAAATTTACGGTCAAATTTACATGGTCTTTAAATTTTGGAGATTGGATGAGTGCTTCATGCTGTTAAATGAAGAGTTTATATTCGCCATGTTAGCAGGGTTAGGGTTCGGTTAGGGCTCTGCTGTTGGGAATGTCACCCGCTTGGTCCAGACTAAAATATCTCAACCGATCTTTGATGGATCGTTATGAAATTTGGTGAAGCCATTAATGATCTCCAGAGGATGAAATGTACTGACTTTGGTGATCCCCTGACTTTGCTTCTGGCGCCACCATGAAGTTGACTTTGGTGGTTTTTAGTTGAAATGTCTCAAAAACCGTTGGATGGAACTTCATGCCCCCCTTAGGATAACTTAGGTGATGGCTTAAATTTTCATGTAGTGCCATTATCAGGTCAAAATCATACTTTGAATCACAGAATCAGAGCAAAAATATACATATAGCCATATTTGCATCTTTAATGTAGTTTATAAGTAGATTTAGAAGAATGAGACCAAGAAGAATGTGTGTTTGAAAGGATTTATTAGATCAGGGATGTCAAACATGCGGCCCATGGGCCAGAACCGGCCCGCCGAGGGGTACTATCCGGCCCACTTTCCTTCCATCTGTCCTCCTTACCTTCCTTTTTTCCTTTTTGTTCCTTCCTTCCTTCCATCAGTCCTTCCTTCTTTTCTGTTCTTCCTTCTTTCCTTCTCCCTTCTGTCTGTCCTTCCTTCACTATTTGTCTTTCCTACCTTTCTTCCCTCCTTCTTTTTATCTGTCCTTCCTTCCTTCCTTCCATCCTTCCTTCCTGCCTTCCTGCCTTCCTGCCTTCCTTCCTTCCTTCCTTCCTTCCTTCCTTCCTTCCGGCCCACATGAGATCAAATTGGTCTGTATGTGGCCCTTGAATGAAAATGAATTTGACACCTCTGCATTAGATAGTATTGAAGGAGAAGAGATAGTTTGAGGGTCTGGGGGATATAAGGATGAAGAATGAAGGGATGAAAGGTTGAGGAATGAAGGGATGAGGTGTATTTTTTCATTCCCAAATTCAGTGAAAAAAACTTCATGTCATCTCTACTGTAGCTGCAGTGTAGAAGTTTAGTGCAGTAAATGGAGGACAAACTCATAAACCTCTCTGAGTGAAACGAAGCACTGCACAGTCCAGCCAAACATGATGCGACAGCAATACATCATTCATTTAATGGTTATATTTTTTTTCTTCATAAATATACATTTATCTTCATTTCTATAATGAACCAGAATATACGGATGAAGAATTGCAACAGATGGATGCCAAGAAAGCGGAGTGGAGAAAGTGCTTACGTAAATTAAAACTCTAAAACTCTAAAACTTTGAATTAAGTACTTTGTAATTGCGGACTTACTGTAGCATCATACAGTATCAGCTTCGGAGTGCTGAGACATGCAGAAGTGTCTTTTCACAAGTCACTTCAGACGTCCAAGAAGATCAGAATGACTGACAGGAACTATTTAACAGTCCTTAAGTACGAGACGTTACAGATTATGAGAAGTTCTTTAAACTCATTTTCTCTTCTAGGTGATGAGACATGAGAACTCCAGCATTTTGGAGCTGGATGGTAAAGAAGTGTCTGAATTCACTCCGTCCAAACCTCGAGAGAAGTGGCTCCGCAAGAGGACTCATGTTAAAATTAGGGTGAGATGTCTCTTCATTCATTTCCTCCATTAAGTGGAATGATCTGAGAAGCTACATGTTTTGTCTCTTTTCATTTTTGCCACAATATGGATAAATCACTGTACTTTTGGGAAAGGCTTATTGGCTTTCTGGTGGAGAGTCTTAATTACAACTTGGACAGAAACTCAGAATTATTATAACTCTGATAAAATGTCAACCACCTGATAAGAAAAAAGGTGAATCGTCTTCTTTTTACTCCTTGATTTCGGTACGGATTAAAGAAATTAGATATTAAGTGTTAATCAGTGAGCTTTAGATATCGTGGTATAGGTGGATATTGTAACTGCTAGACCAGTGGTTCTCAAACTTCATGTCAAGGACCCTTAAAATGACCCAAATCACACCACAGACCCCCATCAGAACTGATTTTTTTTGCTTTTAGATGTTTTATTACATAAGGTTTATGAAAGCATTGACCAAAATAGTTACTTATGCATGGAGTTATAGTGAGAATATATGATTCCCATTTCCTCTGGGGACCTCTTCGCACCCCGTCAAAAACTCAGGGGAGTCACTAGACCCCACTTTGAGAACCTATATATGCTAGATATGAAAGTGGTGTCCATATTTCCCTCTAACTCTCTACCAGAAAGCAAATTTTTGCATATTTTCCAAAATGTTAAACATCTCTTTATTATTAGAAATGTAAAATATAAAATAACAACAATAAAACTGAAACCAGGAGGACTTCATTCTGACTTCCTGTTTGGTCTTCCTCTGTGTGTCAGAATGTGACGGCCAACCACCGTGTGAATGACGCCGTGTTCACGGAGGACGGCGCCCAGATGGTGACTGGACGCTTCATGTACGGCCCTCTGGACATGGTCACCCTTACTGGAGAGAAGGTAATGACACGTCCAGCTGCGACGCACCAGAAATAAAATCATAAAGTTACGTAATGAAGTCACCATCTGTGTCGTTGCAAGGTCACTCAGAGGAGTGTCATGTTTAAAAAAAAAGCTCTTCCTGGTTGTTTCTTCCTGCAGATTGACATCCACATCATGACCCAGCCTCCCTCTGGAGAGTGGGTGTACTTTAACACGGAGCTCACCAACAGCAGCGGTCGTGTCTCTTATGTAATCCCTGAGAATAAAAAGCTCGGTATCGGAGTTTATCCTGTCAAACTGGTGGTCAGGTACTCTATAAGTCATTATTATTTCATTCCCTTTTTTTTATTAGGCTTCATTAAAAATGCATAATTCAACTTTCACTTCTGCTCCTTTTCATAACTACTCATCTTTTCTTTTTCCTTCTTTCACTTCAGGGGGGATCATACATTTGCAGACAGCTATCTAACCATCGTACCACGAGGAACCGAGTTTGTTGTGTTCAGTATCGACGGATCGTTCGCTGCCAGCGTGTCCATCATGGGCAGCGACCCGAAGGTCCGAGCTGGAGCTGTGGATGTGGTGAGGTGAGGAAGTTACACAACACTGTCTGTAGTTTAATTAACACTTCCTGTTGTGCTCGAGTCAAGGAAGGAAGGGTTCCTCCCTTCCTTCCTTGGAGGAAAGGAAGGAGGAAGGAAGGAAGGAAGAAGGAAGGAAGGAAGGAAGGAAGGAAAGGAGGGTGGAAGGAAAGAAGGAAAGGAGGGAAGAAGGAAGGAAGGAAGGAAAGGAGGGACGAAGTAAGGAAGGAAGCGAGGAAGGGAGGAAGGGAAGAAGAAGGAAGGAAGGAAAGGAGGGAGGAAGGAAGGAAGAAGGAAGGAAAGGAGGGAGGGAGGAAACAAGGAAGGAAGGAGGGAGGGAGAAAGGAAAAGAGGAAGGGAGGAAAGAAAGAAAGGAAGGAAGAAAGGAAGGAGAGAAGGAGGGAGGGAGGAAACAAGGAAGGGAGGAAGGGAAAAAGAAGGAACAGTCAAAACAGACGGGGAGGATGAACCGTCTCATTTTCGAGATTGCAATCCACATACAGTAGTAACATCACAACGGACATTCACACCTTGTCTGTTAAATGTGTCATCTGTACAAATGAATGAATGAACAATAACTAAAATAATTGAATAGATTAAATAACATTATGTCAAAGTACTGAGTCTCAATCAAAAACAAGAAGAATGAGTAGATTTAAGGTAAACAAGACATTTTTAAGTCTATCTGAGCGAATTAGGCCAATTATTCCGGTCTGATGCTGCTTTAAACTTAAAAGCATGTCTCCCAGATTCTGTAAGGCACAATAAAAAAATAAAAAGTAGAGGTTGTTAATTGCGTCTGACTGAATATGTTGATCTGATTGGAACTAAAAAGCTGTTTTATGTATAAAGGATAAAGTTAAATACATTTGAAAACAAAGAGTAACCGATGTTACGACAAGGAAGGGGGGAGGGAGGGAGAAAGGAAAAGAGGAAGGGAGGAAAGAAAGAAAGAAAGGAAGGAATGAAGGAAGGAAAAGAGGAAGGGAGGAGAGAAGGAGGGAGGGAGGAAAGAGAGAAGGAGGGAGGAAGGAAAGAAGGAAGGAATATGTGATCAGCACTGCTTAGTTTGACAGTTTAACCTTCCTGTCGTCCTCCCGGGTCAAATTGACCCTGTCTCTTTTGAATGTTCCTTCTTTCCTTCCTTCCTTCCTTCCTTCCTTCCTCTTTCTTTAATTTTTCATTCATTCTTCCTCCTTCCTTCCTTCTTTCCTTACTTCCTTCCTCCCTCCCTCCTTACCCCTTTCGTTCCTTCCTTCTTTCCTTCCTCCTTTCCTCCCTCCCTCCCTCCTTACTCCTTTCTTTCCTTGCTTCCTTCCTTCCTTCCTTCTCTCCTAAATTCCTTCCTTCCTTCCTTCTCTCCTAAATTCCTTCCTTCCTTCCTTCCTTCCTTCCTTCCTTCCTTCCTTCCTTCCTTCCTCCCTCCTTACTCCTTTCCTTCCTTCCTTCTTTCCTTCCTCTTTTCCTCCCTCCCTCCCTCCTTACTCCTTTCTTTCCTTCCTTCCTTCCTTCTCTCCTAAATTCCTTCCTCTTTTCGTCCTTACTCCTTTCCTGCCTTCCTTCTGCCCTTCCTTGACCTGAGGACAACAGGAGGGTTAATCTGAGTTTCAGTTCAAGGACCTCATATTGTTGTTTTTTTTATTTCTTTTCCCCAACAAACACACATTTGTTTTGGTCTGAGATGTTGGTGCTATAGGGCGACATCTAGTGGCTGAATGTAATGTACTGCAACTTTAACACATTTTGAAAACTGTATTTATTGTAAATTTCACACTACGTACATCATGTATTTAACCCTCCTGTCGTCCTCCTGGGTCAAATTGACCCCGTCTGTTTTGACTGTTCCTTCTTTCCTCCCTTCCCTCCTTCTCTCTTTCTTTCCTTCCTTCTTTCCTTCCTCCATCCCCCCTTTCTTCCTTTCTTCTGTCCTTACTTCCTCCCTTCTTTCCTTCCTTCCCTTCCTTCCTTCCTTCCTTCCTTCCTTCCTCCCTTCCTTCCTCCCTCCTTCTCTTTTTCTTTCCTCTCCCCTACCTTCCTCCCTCCTTTCCTTCCTTTTCCTCCCTTCCTCTCTCCTTTCCTTCCTTTTTACTCCCTCCTTTCCTTCCTTCTTCCTTCCTCCCTACCTCCTTTCCTTCCTTCCTTCCTCCCTCCTTCCTTCCTTCCTCCCTCCTTTCCTTCCTTCTTTGACTCGAGGACAACAGGAGGGTTAATCAGATTAATAAATCAAGCATTTGGCTCCAACACCTTTACTTCCTGCTTTTCAGCTTCAGCTCTTAAATATCTCTATTCTGTTTGTGTGTGTGTGTGTGTGTGTGTGTGTGTGTGTGTGTGTGTGTGTGTGTGTGTGTGTGTGTGTGTGTGTGTGTGTGTGTGTGTGTGTGTGTGTGTGTGTGTGTGTGTGCAGGTATTGGCAGGATTTGGGCTACATGATAGTTTATGTAACGGGTCGTCCTGACATGCAGAAGCAGCGTGTGGTAGCGTGGCTCTCTCAGCATAACTTTCCTCACGGCATCGTCTCCTTCTGCGACGGGCTCGTTCACGACCCGCTCAGACACAAGGCCAACTTCCTCAAAACCCTCATCGGCGAGGTAAGGGAGGTCGACATAGTGAGTTTAAAGCGCCATTGTAATAAAAATCCTTGAAGTCTCTGAAAGCTGATCTCCCCCTGTCTGATTTAGGCTCATATGAGGATCTTCGCTGCTTACGGCTCCACCAAGGATATCTCTGTGTACACCTCCATCGGTCTGCCTGCGTCTCATATCTACATCGTTGGAAGGCCCACGAAGAAAATGCAGAACCAGTGTCAGGTATGGAGGATAACCTGATAGCAAAGGAGTGTATTTTGGGTTTCAACACCCCTCTAAATATTTTATACATCATTTTCCTCTCTGCACAGATTTACTAAGAGGGAGGGAGGGAGGAAACAAGGAAGGAGGGAGGGAGGGAGGGAGAAAGGAAAAGAGGAAGGGAGGAAAGAAAGAAAGGAAGGGATGAAGGAAGGAAGGAAGGAAGGAGAGAAGGATGGAGGGAGGAAGAAGGAAGGAAGGAGGGAGGAAGGAAGGAGGGAAGGAAAAAAGGAAGGGAGGAAGGAGGGAGGGGGGAAAGAAGGAAGGAGGGAGAGAGGGAGAAAGGAAAAGAGGAAGGGAGGAAGGAAGGAAAGAAGGACAGAGGAAAGAACGAAGGGAGGAAGGACAGAAGGAAGGAAGAAAGGGAGGTTTCTATTAACTGTAACTGAATGTGATGGATTGAAGTATAAGGTAGCATAAAATGAAAATACTGAAGTAAAGTACAGGTTATCCAAAACTTTACTTAACCTTTGTGTCGTCCTCCCGGGTCAAATTGACCCCATCTGTTTTGACTGTTCCTTCCTCCCTGCCTCCTTCTTTCCTTCCTTCCTTCCTTCCTTCCTTCCTTCCTTGCTTCCTTCCTCCCCCTACCTTCCTCCCTTCCTTCTTTCCTATCCTTCTTTCCTGTCCGTCTTTCCTTCCTTCCTCCCTTCCTCTTTTCCTTTCTTCCTTCCTTCCTCCCTTCCTCTTTTCCTTTCTTCCTTCCTTCTTTCCTTCCTTCCTCTTTTCCTTTCTCCCTCCATCCTACCTTCCTTCCTTCTTTCCTCCATCCATCCTTCCTTCCTTACTTCTTTCCTTTCCTCCCTTCCTCCCTCCTTTCTTTCCCTCCTTCCTTCCTCCCTCCCTCGTTTCCTTCCTTCTTCTTTCCACCTTTCCTTCCTTCCTTCCTCCTTCCCTTCCATCCTTCCTTCCTCTCTTCCTTCCTTCTTCCTCCCTCCCTTCCTTGACTTGAGGACAACAGGAGGGTTAAGTACAGTACTGCTGTTGTTTTTTAGAATGCTATGAAAAAAATGCATTAATGTAATGAGGTGTGCACTTCCCGATTATTGTGTGTAAGTGTTTGAGCTCATTTACGGCACTGTCAGACGATTTTAATCCACAAGGGTTGATAAACAAAATTGTGAAAGTGAGGAAAAATCAACAATCATTTCATAATACATGTAGTATAATGGCTGTAATTGATATTTTTCATTATAACAGTATCTGATAAGTCATTGGGTAATGTGTTTGGCTCGTGGTGATGAACCCAGAGAGAATTATCAGTGACTCTTTATACGGAGCTTTATAGTTGAATTTCAGCTCATTGTTTAGCTGTCCGGCTGTTTTGGTTCACTCTCAGCACTCTCATAGCGTCGTTTTTAGAGAAGTAACAGACACAGTTAGTTGTAGACTAGCTGGTGAACATAGTGGAGCATTTAGCAGCTAAAGAGCCAGATATTTGCCTCAGGAGTTGGTAGAGAATATAAAACAGAGCTAAAGAGAGAGAATATTGGACTTTACATTCAGCAGGTGGACAGAAACATGACTCCTAATGAAAGATAATGTTGATCAGTAACTGCTTAATGTGGAAATAAGCAACTTTTTTGTTCAACTTATCAACTTAAAAGCTGATGATATGTCAGTGTTGTGTTTACTACTTATTTCTGCTGCCCCCAAGTGGCCAAAAATCAGTTACTGCAGGTTTAAAAAACAACAGTTTTAGTGACAATAAAGAGCCTGATACTTAAGAGCTTTCTCTAATTAATTATTGATTGATTGGCTGATCGACTGCTCATACATCTCTTCCAGTTCATCCCGGATGGCTACGCCTCCCACCTGTCCCAGCTGGAGTACAACCAGAGGTCCCGTCCTGCCAAGTCCGCCAGCACTCGCATGGTCCTCCGCAAGGGCAGCTTTGGGTTGGGAGCAGCAGGGGGAGACTTCCTCCGCAAACGCAATCACATCTTTCGCACCATCTCCTCCCAACCCGGAGCGACTGGGTCTGGCTCTCCCAACCAGCCGGGCCGGACTGAGCGCACGCTGAGCCAGTGCGAAATGGATCGGGACCGAGGCATCGCGGCAGCATCTACGCAGAGGAGTATGAGTATAGCAGCTGGGTGTTGGGGCCGCACTGGGAGCACCAGGGAGGGGAGCGGAGGGTTGCTCGGCCCCAAGTAAGGTTCAAATGGAGCTACGGTGTTTACGGACCCGGCCTGAACCACCATGATTTCTGGACTGGACTAAAACAGAGAAGGATGAAGGGTGGATGAAGAGAGGAGAAACGCAGGAGGGAGTGGGTGGAGGGTTTGTATTTTAGCCGTAGAGCATGACTCATACTGTTGTTTGGATGAGAGGAGATTAGAGAAGGAGGTAGAGAGAGGGATCTGCCCAGAAGGAGTGGACTAATCAGGCCAAGAGGGATCCAAGCGAACAAAAGAAGTCCTGTAGCATGACTCTTTTACAGTAATACTTTTATAGGATACATAACTAACTATTAAAAACGACAAGGAAGGATTAAATGAAATAATGTAAGCCTTAAACTAATCTCGTACAACGGGACCCCCTTTTCTCAACACACACACATATACACACACACACACACATACATAGATATAAATATACAAGACACTGTCCAAGCAGTCGCACTCATGAGCTCAGGACAAACTGCAGAGCCAGATTCATTTTCAAACAGCCAAGCACGGGTCTGAGGCCAAGTTAGCTGGCAGCCATGGCAAAAAGCCAACCTGTGTCTGTCCCGCTGTCAACTGAGCGACATGTTTGAGAGACAACACTCGACCCAGCGATGACTGGCAATAAGCAAAGAAGACCCTCACAATGCAAGAAGAGACACACATATGTAACGAGAGAGGAAATCAACATGGACGTCATACTGTAAAGGGTCAGTTTGTCCACATTAGGGAATAATAACACATTTCTTCACTTATCTGTATCTAGCCATCAATATAGACTCTATTTTTTCCAAAGGTAAATGGTAATTTCAGCTGAACTTCTTTCTACTAATTCTCATCCAAATTCAGCTTAAAATTTAAGTGAGTTTCCAAAAAATGTGTAACAGAAAATAAGAATTAATGCTGTTATGTGAATATTAGGTGTTGGTGGTGCCATTTCAACCATTGCAGAAGTAGAGGACACAACGAGTAACTGTTCAATATATATAAAAAACTGCGTTGAGAGGTTCAAAGCAGCAAATGATCACATTCGAGAAGCTAAAATCAGATTATTTTTTGGGTCCTTTTTGCTTGAAAAATAACAGAAACGATTATTAGATCTTTAAAATAGTTGCACATTTACTTCCTGTTGATTGACTTTTAAAGGCTTTACATAAAACCACAATTATCTGCATGGCTTGATACCAAGTGAGGGAGAAAATATGTATTGTTTTCAATTTGGGTGAACTGACCCTTTAAACGTCTGAGAGCTGGATTTGAGGGTTCCTTTTTTGTCTTGTCACAGAACAACTTTGCCACCGAGAAACCACTTGTATTTAAATACAGTTAACATACTTCTGAGTGTCTGAGTCGGACTGCTCGCAGGTCCAGTTTTCATTCCACCCTGTGTGAGACTCTGTAGTATTATCCCTTTCAGTGTGGCCTCTGGGCCATCCAAGGCCTTAATATCCAGTGAGACACTTGCTCCACAGATGGACCAGAAAGCAGAAAACAGGGCATGCAGCATCAAAGCAACAACTGAAACTATGTACAGTCCACAGCAACAATCCCTTTATATATTCATCTGCTTGCAATACCTCTGATCTACCTGTAGGTGGTGTTCTGTTTCCCACATGTGCTGCTGCTGTTGCTGCTGCTGCTGCTGCTGCTGGGAAACACTTGTGTGGTGTTCCTCTGCTTTTTTTTTTTTTGGTGTATTTGCTCGTACAGGACGGACCTGGTGTTTTCTGCTGAGGAGCCTGTTTCACGTCGAGCAGGATTTCCACATACAGCAGCTTTCACCTGCAGAGAACCTGTTAATCTTTCAATATTTTTACCAAAATGGATTGAAGGATGAAGGAAAGCGGATCAGCCTGAATGTTAAAAGTGTTGAAGAGACTGCTTTGATGCTTTTTGTTGGTGAATGTGTAGGTGGGAACCGATGAAAGCAAACATCTTGTTGTTGCTTCAGTCTTCTGAACTGTATATTTTCATACAAAGAGGACACGGAAGGAGAAGCCACCTCACTTCTTCAACTCAAAAAACACACATTAACATGCACAAAATGATCAGATTTCCCTTTGTGGATGCCACCTTCACTCATTAAAACCCATAAAAGCTTTTGGAGTAAGGATGTGTTGTACAAGTCATTCAACTATGCTGTTGTTTTATGCCCAGCTTCCACACAACACAAGGGCGTGCCTGTGTCCACTCTGTGTGATCAGCAATGTCTTCAATCCACCACAAAAGCCAAAATCATTCTCTAATACTGTAGTTAATCAACTGTGTAACCTCATGTTGTTTTTTGCACTAGCTAACGGTGGAAATATAGTGTAGTTACCATCTCATGTTGCTACATTTGAACACCTCTGTAGTGCATGATACCTTTTTATTTATTTCAGGGTATGTGCAGTTGTGCACACGTCTGTACATTTTGTCAGGATTATGAAAATAATGTAAGTAAATGTGCCAAACAGACAGTAGACACTTCTAGAGAAGTATTTAGACTGTATCCAAACTTTTATTATAATAAGGAGGAGGGATGTTGTGTAGTATGCACTAATGCTGCGCTCACGTCATACAGGATAGATGAGAAAGTTAAGAGTTAAGTTACAGATAATCTTATAGTTGAGAAGATGTGTCACGCCCAATAATGCTAACAAATTTAATGAATATGGCTGGAAATGTTTCTTATACTCAACAAATCTGATGTGCAGAGCCAAACCATCAATGAACTTATCTACTAACAAGTATTGTGCATGTATCCAAAATCTGATATATCTTATTCCTCTCTGCTTTAAACCTCCATTATTGTCCAAAAACTATAATAAAAACACATCAGTGAGCTTCATTGCTGCACTGGGTGACATGTTCCTTCATCATAAAGAGTTTGGTCACGTAAGTTTGTTAAGAAACGGCTCCAAAACTAACATCAGTGATCACATTCTCAATCTCCAGAGAGTAGTTCTGTGTAAAAACTAAAATATTTTACATACTGCCTGAGTCAAAATGTGAGCAAAGTCATGAGGTCGTAAAAACAAGCGAGCATTCCTGCACATGCTCAGTAGCGTCTGCCTTACACTTAACTACTCTCTGGAGACTGAAAACGTGATTGCTGTTATTAGTCTTTGGAGCCTTTTCCAAACAAACTAAAGTAACCAAACTCTTAATAATGAAGGAACTTGTCACATTGTGGCTCACTTGCATGTTTTTAATAGTTTGAGGTTTACAGCACTGAGGAATAAGATATATCAGGCACACAATACTTGTAAGTAGATCAGTTGGTTGTTGGTTTGGCTCTAAATATGAGATTTGTTAACAATCAGAAAAATATACTACAGAACACCAGCCTTATACCTTTATACTGGCTGTTTTCTTTAAACAGATTAAAACAGGTGTAAACACTCTTAATTTCAATGAGGCCAATAGTTTCGAATCTAGGCAGCGCCATCTTGAAAATTTCAGGTGCATGCTGGGAAAAATAAAAATACGGATTCTACTTATATGGGCATGAGGCGGGGCCATGGGCGGAGCAGGGAGGTTGCTATGGTTGCGACGGCTGGATCTCGAGGACATTGGTCAATCAACCTGTCAATCACAACGTAGCCACGCCCTAATGCATACCCTGCTTTATCGTCAAATATAAAATCAGGGAGGCCAAAATGTCCCAAATGAACATCATACTGCATTGAAGAAGGCTTTAAACTAGCGATTGAGACCATAAACACATTTTGAAAACGTTTACTGAGGTTAGAAATCAAGTGAGAAGTTGGTGAATTCTCCATTGACTTGTATAGAGATGGTCGCCCCCTGGTGGCCTTTTGATAGAATGCAGTTCTAAGTTACTTCCTGGTTGGCTTCATTTCAGAGGACCAGAACTCCCCGCCTGGCAGAAATGCGGACGAAATGAACGCAGAGCACGGACAGAAGGCTCCGTCCATATCCAAATTTAACGTTGAGCATAAATGGGCCTTAAGAAGGTTTAGTTAGCTTGAACTTTCAACAGTGGTGGTTTCTGGTGTGTTAGCCAAATCTGTCAGAAACTCCCGACATCTCTGATCTGGCATAGCAGGTCGTAGGTTGACGTGAACGGCCTTTTCCTACTCCGCTGCCCCTAATTACGATTTGAATCACCTGACCTGATCTGACGTGACGTGAACGCAGCATGAGTGCATTACTTACTCTTCTTATTTAGGTTTTTTTGTCTCAGAAAGAAAAGTGGCTTTGAAAACTGAAGATGTCCTTTAACCTTTATCGAGAGAGCATGTTGCTGTAATCGTGGACAATAAGCTATTTTACGAGAAGTCTCGGACTTCTGCGTTGAGTTTCTGCTGTGCTGTGGGCGGCAGCGTTTTTTGGATACAAACACTGCCCCCCCCCCCACCCCCTCCCCATTTTGGCCGTTTGGCTGCTGAGTTGAATGTCCGCCCATTTGCATTCTGAGACTGTTCAGGAGCCATGGATGAGTGTACATACTGTAAAGATGTATATGTAGGACTTATATGGTTGAGAGTTATTTATTTACCTAAAGATCATGATGTTATTATGGAAATTTCAGGTGAAATATATTTGAGATATGTAGCATTTTCTTTGTCATTAAGTAAAACGGACCAACACAGGAAGGTTTCTATTTTGTTGTTGTTTTTGTTTCGTTTTTTTAACAGTGCAATATTATTGTTCCAATCACAGCAGGGGCACAATCTACCACACACACACACACACACACACACACACACACACACACACACACACACACACACACACACACACACACCAACACACACACACACACACACACACACACATACCAACACACACACCAACACACACACACACCAACACACACACACATAAGCTTCAGGCGAATCACAGTACGAAATCATACACATTCACACCACCTGCAGTTCAGTTTCACACCTCTCGTGAAAACAATTTGTATTCCAGATACTGTTGACCTTTGACCTCTGCTGTCTCTCTTTACAACAGTCAACTGCTGATGAGCATTTTATAGGACTTACTGTACCTATTTTTCAAACTGGAATATTTTACAAAAACCTTTGAAATATAACTCCAGACTGGTTTTTTTAGTCAGTATTGGGTGCATGATGATAAAAAAAAGAAACAACCCCCCAACCCCCGACCCCCCCACTCCCTCCTACCCCTCCCCCCTCCACAAGGAAGCAGCTCTATTTAACCAGCTGTTGCATGTCATCCAGCCAGATTGGAAACTACTTAACCGTCATGCTTAACAATAATAAAGCAGTCATGTTGTCCACTATGTCCTCACTGTTGAATCAAATATGTATCAGAATATGCTGCTGATTATATGTAAGATTATTTATAATTATTGCCACTTTTATTGGATGGATAGAGAGATTTTAGTTAGTTATTGACACTTTACAACAAAACATTTTGGTACCGCTTTCTAATGAAGCTCGATTTATAAGTTGTGATTAATGGCTTTATTAAGAAATCAATTAAAAGTCATGAATAGGAACAACTTCAAGGTGAAAAACCTACTTGACTGGTCAGATAAGTGACTAAAATCAATTTATTTACATTTAATTACACCTGCAGACTTGATTAAAACCCTTTATTAATTATTTAATTCTACATTTATAACTGTAAACGTACTAATAATAAAAATATTTTACCCTTTATTTATACAGCACTATCTAAAAGTGCTTTATATGAGGAAAATAATGCAGCACTTTAATTGAATAATGCGATTTTATTAATGGTTTGTTGAAAAAATGGTCACATCTACATTTTATATATGTAGAAATGATTGTTCTGTAGACTGAAGATGGCTTATTTTAATAAAGTTAGAAACCAATTAACATTTACTTATAAATTACCAAACATTTATGATTGAATTATTACCAAATAGAAAAGAGAAACAGGATTTTTACACAACCTGGTTTTTCAAAATAAAAGGCTGCTGTCGAGGATGACGCCCAGATTTGTAGAAATTATTGTTATATTTTAAGAAAGTGAGAAACCAATGAACTAATAACTAATATGTTACCAACATTAATTATTGCATTATTACCAAATAGAAAAGAGAAACAGGGTTTTTACACAACCTGGCAACCCAAATGTGATTATTAATGACTTGTTTGCATTTCTAATTGCAGACTTACTCCTAATAAAAATGTTTTATTTCTACAGCACCATTTAAATGTGCTTTACATGAGAAAATCAAGATAAAACAATTCAGCTCTGTAATTGATTAATATCCCAATTGGGCAACGTTAATGATTTTATTAGGTTTTTCAAAATAAAAGGCTGCTGTCAAAGATGACGCCCAGATTTGTAGAAATTACTGTTATATTTTAAGAAAGTGAGAAACCAATTAACATTAACTAATATATTACCAACATTAATTATTGAGTTATTATCAAATAGAAAAGAGAAACATCAGCCAAAGAGGATTTTTCACACAACCTGGCAACCCAAATGTGATTATTAATGCCTTATTTGCATTTATAATAGCAGACTTTATTATAATTGATTAATATCACAATTGGGCAACTTTAATGATTTTATTAATGGTTTTTCAAAATAAAAGGCTGCTGAATTGCATTATTACCAAATAGAAAAGAGAAACACCGGCCAAAGAGGATTTATACATAACCTGGCAACCCAAACTGATTCATAAAGTATTAATTAATGATTTACTGACCATTAATAAAGCCATTAATTGCAATATATAAACCCTTTATAAAGAAAGTGGTACTGATATGTTTTATTAATAACATCCTGACACTTATCCTACAGTTAATGAGTAATTATATTATATGATATGATATACAGTATCATGCTACAGTGACTTTGTAAATACACAACCGGTATAATAAAAACATCAGAAATACTACTTTACAGCTGTTGACATGCAGTGAGTTGTTATAACTATATAGTGGCAATAATTCATATATATTTTGGATATATGCAGTGTTTTAAATTAGATTCAAGTTTCACACATTCAAATTTAAAACTATTTCAGTGTCAGTTTATTTTAAACCCCCTTATATATAGCATTTATAGACATTATATAAACATTTGGTTTATAATAACATATTAAAACACATTATAATGGAGTTGTAAGCAGTTATAAAGATACTTAAAATTTGTATTTTATATTTATTTGCAACTTTAACTCCTATTGCAGTTTTAAGTATCCATATAATTGTTAATAAATATTTAATAATATGTCTTAATGAGTTTTTAAACATATTTATAAACAGTATTAAATCTCCCTGTGAATGATTTGTACATATTTAATACATTAATTTACTGTTTTTACACCATAAAATGGGTTATAATAAAATCTTGTTATAACTGATTACAACTACAGTATATTATAATGTGTTTTAAACTATTTATTAAGTGTTTATATTCTGCTTATAAATGCTAAAACAAAGAGGGGTTTATAATCAAAGTGTTAACCAGTATTTCTCTGTATTAGTGTTATATCTTTTTATCCATGACATTGACAGCTGCTGATAAAAAAAGCACTGTGTGTACTTAATTAATTACTTAATTAATTAATGAACAACGCCGGTATCTGAATGACTTCTCCCAGAGGTTTTGGGCATACAGTTGTTGTTTCCAGACACAGGAAACAGGAAGTACTGATGTCTGTTAGTTCATATTTGTTCAGGCGGGCGTCTGATCTGCGCCCGACTCCAGCTCGCTCTACATTTGTCTGTACTGTGGAATAAATACAATTGGACAGTTATTCAACGTGTGTGTGTGTGTGTGTTTTTATAACTTATTTTACTCCCTTTATTTATCATTTATAGGATTTTACCAGTGATGAAAAAGCATGTTTATTTCCTTATTGGTTTGGAAATAAAGGGTCAGGATTATTCAGTTGGCTGCACTCTGCAACCTCACCACTAGATGGCACCTTTAAAAAGCAGCAACACACCCATTTATGTTGATTTTCCTCTTATACATACATGTAATTTATATATTTTTTTTAATCTAGGCAGCGCCATCTTGAAAATTTCAGGTGCATGCTGGGAAAAATAAAAACATGGATTCTACTCATATGGGCATGAGGCGGGGCCATGTGCAGAGCAGGGAGGTTGCTATGGTTGCGAGGGCTCGATCTCGAGGACATTGGTCAATCAACCTGTCAATCAGGACGTAGCCAAGCCCTAATGCATACCCTGCTTTATCGTCAAATATAAAATCAGGGAGGCCAAAATGTCACAAATGAACATCATACTGCATTGAAGAAGGCTTTAAACTAGCGATTGAGACCATAAACACATTTTGAAAACGTTTACTGAGGTTAGAAATCAAGTGAGAAGTTGGTGAATTCTCCATTGACTTGTATTGAGACAGTCGCCCCCTGGTGGCCTTTTCATAGAATGCAGTTCTAAGTTATTTCCACGTTGGCCTCATTTCAGAGGACCAGAACTCCCCGCCTGGTTTCTACCAGTGATGAAAAAGCATGTTTACTTTATTACTATACTTATTGATCTGGAAATAGAGGGTCGGATTTATTCAGTTGGCTGCAATCTGTAACCTCACCACTAGATGGCAGTAAATCCTACATATTGCACCTTTAAAGAGCAGCACCACACCCATTTATGTTGATTTTTCCTCTTAAATATATGTGTTGCATATCTTTTTTCTTTAAAAATTATAATTGCAGCCACCATAAATTATTCTACAGGTTTGGAAATGGAGAGTCGGGATTATTCAGTTGACTGCAATCTGCATTCTCACCACTAGATGGCAGTAAATCTAACACATTGCACCTTTAAAGAGCACCACCACACCCATTTATGTTGATTTTCCTCATAAACATACACGTGTATATATGTGTTGCATGTCTTTTTGCTTTAAAAATTATAATTTATATATATATTTTTTTACTTTTCAGGATAATCTTCATAGGCAGCCCACAGTAACTGGCAGAATATTGAAAATGATCCTTAACAAATGCACCATTTATTCTATTGCATTATACTATTTGAATAACCTTTACTTTAAAAAATGCTTTACACAGTTTTAACCTTTGTGTTGTCCTCCCGGGTCAATTTGAACCCGTCTGTTTTGACTGTTCCTTCTTTCTTTCCATCTGTCCTTTCATATTCCTCCTTTCCTTCTGTCCTTCCTTCCTTTCCACCCTTCCTCCTTTCCACCCTTCCTCCCTCCCTTCCTTCCTCCTCCCTTGACTCGAGGACAACAGGAGGGTTAACAATGAAGTCAAAACAGAGTAAGCAAGATTCACAAAGATTCATTTCAGACTGGTCTCTCACTAATTGAAAGGTCACCAGAATAAAAGACCGGCTTGTTTTAAACCTTCACACGTTAGCTCAGCACTAAGAGCTGTTTCCACTTCCTGTTCTGCATACTGACATTTTTAAAGTTTAGTTAAAGTTTTGTCTGAATTTTCTCAGTAAAATATCCTTGAAACTGTAATTTAGACATTTTATTATGAAGGGTAATTATTAGTTAGATGTCAGGCAGAGTCAAGAGTCTGTCTGTGTGAAACCAGCACAAGGTTTTAAATATTATATCTCTTTAGCAGGAAGTAGAAGAAACGTATTGAGACAGGCGAACACATTGTTGGTTTGGTCATTTCATATAAATTATCACTATGGTTACCCTTTAACCTTCATGTCGTCCTCCCGGGTCAAATTGACCCCGTCTGTTCCTCCCTTCTTCCACCCCCCTTTCTTCCTTCCTTCTGTCCTACCTTCCTTTCTTTCCTTCCTTCTTCCAATCCCCTTTCTCCCTCCCTCCTTTCCTTCCTCCCTCCATCCTTCTCTTTACTTTCCTCCCTCCCTCCTTCCTCCCTCCATCCTTCTCTTTCCTTTCCTCCCTTCCTTCCTTGACTCGAGGACAACAAATCATACATAATCAGCCCATTAAGGAGCCTTAAGTCCCCACAAATGCCTAAAGCTAATTAGATTAATTACCTTATAAACATTTAGTGTCTGTAATACGTCAAGAATAAATAAAGTTTTTCTGTAGTAACAAAAAGGAAACATCTATATAATATTAACATTTTTATCTTTCCTTCCTCTTTTCCTTTCTCCCTCCTTATTTCCTTTCCTTCCTCTTTTCCTTTCTCCCTCCCTCCATCCTCCTTTCCTTCCTTTTTTTACGTAGTAACAAAAAGGAACCATCATCTATATAATGTTAACATTTTTACAGAAAGAAAGAAACGAGTCCAGCAAGAAGAAGAAGTAGCCTGTCTTTATTTATGGCAAATGAAAATCAGTTTTTTTTTCTCTGTAGATGTTTTTTATGGATCTCTGACATGAAAGTTTTGCGTCTCAGTTTCTTTGATTATAGCGCCCCCGTTAGGCCGATAAATGTAATGTAACGGTTAGTTTTGTGTTTTTAGGCTTTCTCTCAATCAATCATATATTACATACAGTATCAACACAAACACACATTTGGCTCATTTTCTTTTTTTCTTTTTTCTTCTTTACACATGATCTTGATATAAGCCCTGTTTCACCCCTGAGCTGAAATAAAGGGGGAAGAACAGGAAGTAAATCCTCCAAACGAGGCGCGATATTGCACAAAATGGCAACAGCTGTTTATAAAATTGGCCAAAATGAGGATATCCTATGATTGACCCTATAAAAATGTATTTAAAACAAATAATTTATCTTTTTTTTTTTCTTTGTTTATAATGAAGCACTTGTGACTTTATCACACATACAGAAACCTTTTTTTTTTTTTAAATACACTTCACAGGAGGAATGGAAGAGCAAACACTGTCCTGCTCGTTGGTTTCACAGCTGGACGGATAAACGGACGGATGAGAGGAAGCGATGGCAGCCTGTACAGCAAAAGGTTTTTTTTTGGGAGAGGGGGGAGAGATCATACACACTCACACACACTCACACACACACACATATAGACGTTAAGTCATAAAATCACAGCTGAGCTAAATCAGCTCTTTCATCAACAGTGAAATATCTTCTTTTCTTTCTTTCTTTTTTTTTTGATGTGTCTATAGTGCACGAGGCCTCTTGGGAGTTATTTGTTGGCTAGCTTGCTCCTCTTCTTGCAGTGCAGAGCGGAAAGACTTGACTTTATCTGAAAGAAAGAAAGAATAAAACAGAACTCACAATATGATAATATAATCAAGTTTAACACAGATACTAGGGATCCAGATTTTCCCCAAAATCCTGGAAAAAGAAGCACATTTTTACCAGGAATAAACTGGGAAATAAACGTTTTTTAAAAGGCTTATATCATTAATAGAGGTGGGAATCATAAGATAAGATAGATGAGATATTCCTTTATTAGTCCCACAATGGGGTAATTTACAGTAATAAATGGAGGACCATTAATAAGAAAAAATAAAGAACAATAAATAAGTATGAAAAACAATAATAATAGTAGAAATATATATAAAGGAAGAAGGAAGGAAGGAAAGGAGGGAGGAAGGAAAGAAGGAAGGGAGGACGGAGGAAGAAGGACGAAAGGAAGGGAGCGAGGAAGGAAGGCAGGAAGGAAGGAAAGGAGGGAGGGAGGAAGGAAAGGCGGGAGGAAGGAAGACAGGAAAGCAGGAAGGAAGGAAGGAAGGAAAGCTGGGGTGAAGGAAAGGAAGGAAGGAAGGAAGGGAGGAAAGAAGGAACAGTCAAAACAGACGGGTCAATTTGACCCGGGAGGACGACAGGAAGGTTAAAGTTATATATATATATATGGAGGCTCCATGATACGATATTATCACAATACTTGCGTCACGATACGATATTATCACGCTACGCTGCGATATATTGCAATTTATTTCCTTTCTTCACCTGCAAATTCTACTAACCCCAAAGGAAAACTTCCTCCTGCACTCTGACTCTAACCTCTGCTGACCTCACCAGAAAACAAACTTACATTTTCATTTGCAATTTATATAATAAAAGACTGATACTTGGTGTCCGTGTATCGATACAATATCGCAATACTATGCTGTATCGATAAACATTAGCTAAACCCTGGTCATTTCAATAAACACTAAATGCAAGAAGGAGACATTATGCTTATTTTATGCTTATATGGGTTCCTGATCTGAACTTTTTTATGCACTAATTTGATCATTTTTATGTTTTAAGAAAGCAAACTGTCTGCCTATGTTCTCCTGAATTTTTATTTTTAAATAATAATATTTTTTCCCGTTTCCCGTCATTAAATTTCCTGGGAACTGGTTTTGATTGGTCCTGTTTCCCAGGATTAAACCCTACATACCAACACTACAAAGCTTTTGACTTTTACCTCTCAGCTCGGTCAGGATGTCGATCTTCTGATCCAGGATTTGTTCAAGTTGAGTTGCATAAGACTCGACGTCGTAGTCCACTTCCTCCGTCATCTCCAGGAGCACTTTCTCCTCTTCCAGACAGCGGATCGACTCCTACAAGGACAAAGAGATGAACTTTAACTCACTTATCTGTTGTTTAAACTTTATACACTTCTAATTAACATGATGGGAATAAATGTGAGCAATGACTTCACGTAATTATAACATGTTAAAAAAAAGACACTTGAAGGACTTTCTCTGGTATTTTAGAGGAAGTTTAGCTCTTTACTACAACAAACATGTATTCCAGTGATACTTTAGGTGGAATATAAAGAGTATAAAAGCAAATGTATTTACAAAGAAAGCAGAAGCACTTGAGAAAGACGCGCCTGCAACAGAGATTAAAAGGAAAAGTGACGATGAAGATGACATAACATTAAAAAAAAAGAAAGGAAGGAAGGAAGAAAGAAATGAAGGACGGACAGAAGGATAGTCAGAAGGAAGGAAGGAAGGAAGGAAGAAAGAAATGAAGGCCGGATGGAAGGATAGTCAGAAGGAAGGAAGGAAGGAAGGAAGAAACTCAGCGGAAATGTCACAATATCAGCTTTGAACGTTTTTACACTGAATAGTTTGAGTGCAGCTCACCTCACCAGCAGATTTAAGCAGTTAAGTTACAACACTGACATTACAGTAAAAGCTCCTGGCTCTGTGAAGCTCTGTGAGGCTCTGTGAGGCTCTGTGAAGCTATGTGAGGCTCTGTGAGGCTCTGTGATGCTCTGTGAAGCTCTGTGAGGCTCTGTGAAGCTCTGTGAAGCTCTGTGAGGCTCTGTGAAGCTCTGTGAAGCTCTGTGAAGCTCTGTGATGCTGTGTGAGGCTCTGTGAAGCTATGTGAGGCTCTGTGATGCTCTGTGAAGCTCTGTGAGGCTCTGTGATGCTCTTTGAAGCTCTGTGATGCTCTGTGAAGCTCTGTGAAGCTCTGTGAAGTTCTATGAAACTCTGTGAGGCTCTGTGAAGCTCTGTGATGCTCTGTGAAGCTCTGTGAAGCTCTATGAAGCTCTATGAAACTCTGTGAGGCTCTGTGAAGCTCTGTGAGGCTCTGTGAAGCTCTATGAAGCTCTATGAAACTCTGTGAGGCTCTGCTGTACCTGAAACACGGCTCTGTGATCCTCCAGAACCTGCTCCTCCATCTCCACCAGCTGAGACACGGCCTCGTGGAAGGTGAAGAGCTGCGGGGAAACCTCTTCCTCCTACAGAAAGAACCATTGAGTCAAGTTTAACATCAGTGCAGTAAAGTCTAACCCTCCTGTTGTCCTCGAGTCAAGGGAGGAAGGGAGGAAGGAAACAAAGGAAGGAAGGGAGGAAGGAAGGGGGAGGAAGTGAAGGAAGGAAGGAAGGAAGGAAGGAAGGAAGGGAGGAAGGAAGGGAGAAAGAAGGAAGGCAGGGAGGAGGGAGGGAGGAAAGACAAGGAAGGAAAGAAGGACAGAGGAAAGAAGGAAGTGAGGAAGGAAGGTTGGAGGGAGGAAGGAAAGAAGAACAGAGGAAAGAAGGAAGTGAGGAAGGAAGGTAGGAGGGAGGGAGGAAAGAAGGAAGGGAGGACAGAAGGAAGAAATGAAAGAGAGAAGGAAGGAAGGAAGGAAGGTACGAAAGAAGGAAGGAAGGAAGGAAGGAAGGAAGGAAGGAAGGAAGGAAGGAAGGAAGGAAAGAAGGAACAGTCAAAACAGACGGGGTCAATTTGACCCAGGAGGACAACAGGAAGTTTAAGGTTCTATGATTAAATCATTGATAACAGAAATAGAAACATATGTAAAATAAATCACCTATAGAAGAAGAAGAAGAAGAATAGTCTTTATTGTCATTGTACATGCACAACGAAACTGAAATCATAAGTAAAAAAACTGAAAGAAAGAAAGAAGATGTTTGTAAAATAATAAACTAAATGAGTAATTAGTACTAAACTAACTAAAACACATAATGGACATCCCACTTGCTGCTATCAGTATTGCGCAATTCCCCTAAATATTATAGTTAAACTTTCTTGGATGACGGATAGTTCTTTTTAAATGTTGGTATAGCCGATGATGATGATGATGATGATGATGATGATGATGATGATGATAATGCACAGCTGTTGTCATTATCCTAAATTTATGATGATTTTGATGGATGATGTTGTGCCATAAAATAGTGACTCTTTTCTCCTCTAGCAGATGTTGACTGTGATGCTTCGTTCGTCCAGGCGTTTGACTAAAAGACAGAAATCTCTCTTAACCTGGAAATGCTTGCGTGTGTTTAAAAGTTAGGCAGTGTAGTCTAAGGATATGTCGTCTATGTTAGGCTGATTAAATTCCAAAACTCTGCTTTCGTGCATGAAAAACATGAATCCACTGCGTGACTCTGACCTCTGTTCATATTAAAAACAACAAATTGGGTCATTATCCTGCTACAGGGCACGCAGGAGGACAGATGAGTAACTCAGCTACAGAAAACCAGAGAAGAGAAAAAGGTAAAGTATTTCTGTTTCTGCTGCAGCTTCCTGATGTTTAGTTTATTGTGAACAGATTATAACAGTTTTATTAAGATAAATGTAGAAGATAGCAGCGATTCACTCTAAACAAGATGTTGAAGTAGACGATTCTAGCATGAAGCTGTCCACCATTGTTATTATTCTTGTGTTTCTTCTTCTTCTTCTTCTAGGGTTACGTAAAGAAGTTAAGCTGGCAACTTCAAAATGATAAAGTCTGGAGGCTGTTTTGCAGATTCTTCTTCTTCTTCTTCTTCTTCCTCCATCTTCCTCTTCTTCTTCCTCCATCTCCATCTTCCTCTTCTTCCTCCATCTTCCTCTTCTTCTTCCTCCATCTCCATCTTCCTCTTCTTCTTCTCTTCTTCTTCCTCCATCTCCATCTTCCTCTTCTTCCTCCATCTTCCTCTTCTTCTTCCTCCATCTCCTTCTTCTTCTTCTCCTTCTTCTTCCTCCATCTCATCTTCCTCTTCTTCTTCTTCCTCCATCTCCATCATCTTCTTCTCCTTCTTCTTCCTCCATCTCATCTTCCTCTTCTTCTTCTTCCTCCATCTCCTTCTTCTTCCTCCATCTCCATCATCTTCCATCTTCCTCCTCTTCTTTTTCCTCCATCTTCCTCTTCTTCTTCCTCCATCTCCACCTTCCTCTTCTTTTTCCTCCATCTCCTTCTTCTCCTTCTTCTTCCTCCATCTCATCTTCCTCTTCTTCTTCTTCCTCCATCTCCTTCTTCTCCTTCTTCTTCCTCCATCTCCATCATCTTCTTCTTCTTCCATCTTCCTCCTCTTCTTTTTCCTCCATCTTCCTCTTCTTCTTCCTCCATCTCCACCTTCCTCTTCTTCTTCTTCCATCTTCCAAATTACAAAATCTGGAGGCTGTTTTTTCAAAAGCTCAATTTTCAGGAGAGAAATATTCTGTTTTAGTCTGAACGGAGGGCCAGAAGAAGAGATGAGCCGAATCTTAAGTGTGGACATGCTGTAAATGAAGCCAGCAGACACCTGAGTGAACAGATGAGAGTGTGTGTGTGTGTGTGTGTGTGTGTGTGTGTGTGTGTGTGTGTGTGTGTGTGTGTCTGTCTCTCTCTGTCTTACGTTCTGTTCACAGAGCAGCTTCAGGTCGTCTCTCTGCGGGGAGCTGCCGACTCCCCACTGAGCCTCCAGCACCTCCAGCTGGTTGACGTGTCCTCCCTGACGGTTCTCCAGGGCCACGGCGGGATCCACGGCGAGCTCCTTCACCCTGACAACACATGGGTAAATGTAACAGCGCTAACAGGCTAACTGTAACTACTGCTGGGAAGAAGAATCTCATGAGAAACAACATGCGATGGACAGAGATGCTGCAGGTGGAAACACTCGTAAACAATGTGGAGTCCATGCAGTCTGAAAATTAAATAAATATATAAATAAACGAATGAATAAATAATGTCACAATAATGTCGACTTACAAAGACTTGAAACTTGCTTGAGATAAATGATCCTTCAAAGTGAACATTGTGTGATTTTCTCTAAGTACAAGTTGTTTCATTGTTGTGTAATAATGCAGCTGAAAGAACGAGACTGCTTCAAACTGCAGTAATGATGCATTCAAGTGCTCATGTGCATTTTAGATATATGGTCTCTTTTCCAGATTCATTGATTTGTTTGGTGTGAAAAATGTCCATCACAAGTTCCCAGGAGCCATGATTACTTTAAAAAAGGTCTTGTTTCTAACCCCCCCCATAAAAATCTATTTATTGTCATAGAGGAGTGTATAACCAGAACGTACTCTCATTTGGAAAGCTACACCCAGCTAAATTCTTGCTTTAAAAATGAATCAAATCAAATTATTTTATGCTGATCGATTAGCACAAAAATATATAATCAATTCCACAAAATAAATAAAACCCCAATATAATCAATTTATTATCAGAGGAGAATGAAAAACTAAAAATACTCCCATTTGGAAAGCTGGAATCACAAAAATACAACTAAAATGATTTTTCAACTAAATAAAAATAGTTGATTTATTTTCTGTTGTCGGTCATCTAATCAAGTAGCACAGAAGAAAATCTCTCGATGGCACAATTTATATTTTAAAAACAGATAATTCTGCTAGGTTTTCTTCTAACTCCTACCAGTTAATATTATATAGTATCAGCTCAACTATGATTCAAATCTATCACATACAAATTTATTTATATTCATCATAATTAAAAAGTTCCAAAAATATTCACCCAGCCAAATCGTCTCCTTGCCTTTTCTATTCCAGTCGAGCCTCAGAATATAAAAATAGTTCCTCCTCTTTTATAAATGTAAAACAGCTGGACTCTGTAGTTTCTAGCAGACGTCACACAGAGCCAAATCATTTGTTCATGACTATTTTCAGAGGAGGATGAATCCAGATTTGGTGCAATGGGGGGTATTTTTAACAGCAGGATGGTGTGTGTGTGTGTGTGTGTGTGTGTGTGTGTGTGTGTGTGTGTGTGTGTGTGTGTGACCGAGATTGAGTGTGTGTTCAAGGTGAATAAATAGAACAAAAATAGAAGATCTCAAATAAATGTTTTTCTTAAATTTTTCCTTTGTTCTTCCCCTCCTTCCATACTTCTTTCCTCACTTCCTTCCATCCTTCCTTCCTTACTCCTTTCCTTCCTTCCTCCCCCCTTTCCTTCCTCCCTCCCTCCTTTCCTTCCTTCCTTAGTCCTTTCCTTCCTCCGAGTGTGTGTGTGTGAGTGTCTCTGTGTGTGAGTGTGAGTGTGTGGGTGTGAGTGTCTCTGTGTGTGTGTGTGTGTGTGTGTGTGTGTGTGTGTGTGTGTGTGTGTGTGTGTGTGTGTGTGTGTGTGTGTGTGTGTGTGTGTGTGTGTGTGTGTGTCTCTGTGTGTGTGTGTGTGTGTGTGTGTGTGTGTGTGAGTGTCTCTGTGTGTGTGTGTGTGTGTGTGTGTGTGACTGAGATTGAGTGTGTGTTCAAGGTGATGAAAGAAAAAGTCACCAAGTGCAGGAAAGTGTCTCGTTGACACTTTGATGTTTTAAATATATTTTTAAATTTAGTTTTAGGACAATAACGTGGACCAGACTTTAGAATCTGTGTTTTTAGATCAAATCTTTGTTGGATTTGGTCTTTTTATGCTTTTTATATTTATTTAGTGGCAATAAATAAAAAAATAGAAGATCTTAAATATATGTTTTATGGCTTTTATGATTTCTGACAAGACGCAAGGAAGCAATGAAAAGTGTAATTTGCCTTTTTGGAGAAGTGATGGAGAGATGTAATAAAAAAGTGATCATACTCGTAAGTAGGAGAGAGTTCGGATCGACCGCCTCCGCCTCCGCTCTGGGTGAAGGGAATATCTGAAGGACTGATCCCAAACTCCTTCACTCTGAAACACGACAGAGGAGAGACACACAATAAAGAAGAAGAAGAAGAAGAAGAAGAAGAAGAAGAAGAAGAAGAAGAAGAAGAAGAAGAAGAAGAAGAAGAAGAAGAAGAAGAAGAAGAAGAAGAAGAAGAAGAAGAAGAAGAAGAAGAAGAAGAAGAAGAAGAAGAAGAAGAAGAAGAAGAAGAAGAAGAAGAAGAAGAGACAGGAGACGGGCATGTTAGATGGTTAAAACATAAATGAATTCAGTTTAACCCTCCTGTCATCCTCCCGGGTCAAATTGACCCTATCTCTCTTTTAACTGTTCCTTCTTTTCTTCCTTCCTTCCTCCTTCTTTCTTTAATTATTCCTTTGTTCTTCCCCTCCTTCCATACTTCTTTCCTCACTTCCTTCCATCCTTCCTCCCTCCCTCCGTACTGCTTTCCTTCCTTCCTTCCTTCCTCCCTCCTTCCTTCCTTCTTTCCTCCCTCCGTCCCTGTTTTCTCCTTTCCTTCCTTCCTTCCTCCCTCTGTCCCTGTTTTCTCCTTTCCTCCCTCCTTTCCTTTCTTCCTTACTCGTTTCCTTCCTTCATACCTACCTTCCTTCCTTCTTTCCTACCTCCGTCCCTGCTTTCTCCTGTCCTTCCTTCCTTCCTTCCTTCCTTCCTCCGTACCTTCCTTCCTCCCTCCTTACTCCTTTCCTTCCTCCCTCCCTCTTTACTCCTTTCCTTCCTTCCTTCTTTTTCCTTCCTTCTTTTCTCCCTCCTTCCCCGTTTTCTCCTTTCCTTCCTTCCATCCTTCCTCTCTCCCTTCCTTCCTTCCTTACTCCTTTCCTTCCTTTGTACCTACCTTCCTTCCTTCTTTCCTCCCACCGTCCCTGCTTTCTCCTTTCCTTCCTTCCTTCCTTCCTTCCTTCCTTCCTTCCTTCCTTCCTTCCTTCCTTCCTGCCTAAACATTAATTTTCTTTGAGTTGAGAAGGATCTGTGTTACCTGTTGGCGTATCTCAGCGTGTTCAAGGTGTTTTCACAGGACGCCATCCCAGGAGAGATGGTGGCAATCTGCAGAGGGTTAGATCAGATTATGACATCATCCAACTGGTGTTAAACATGATCAATAATATGATCGATAACGTGATCGGTAACGTGATCGGTAAGACGAACCATGCATGTTCTGGAGTTCTCTCCGATGAACGAGTCTCTCAGCACTTGGGTTAACTTGCTGGCTCTGAACGGAGTGTGAGGTTTGTTTCGGCCCAGAGCTCGAATGCACTCCTGCAGAGAGAGACGAGACCATCATCATCATCATCATCATTACCTTCATCATCATCACCATCACCATCATCATCATCATCATCATCAGGAAATAAAAAGAAGATATTATCTTGTTTAAAACTCTTCAAATGGTTTTATCACATAAGGAAACAATTATTTAACCCTCCTATTGTCCTCAAGTCAAGGAAGGAAGGGAGGAAGAAGGAAGGAAAGGAAGGAAGGGAGGAAAGGAAAGGAAAGAAGGAAGGATGGCAGGGAGGAAGAAGGATGAAGGGAGGAAGAAGGAAGGAAGAAGGATGAAGGGAGGAAGAAGGAAGGAAAGGAGGGAGGAAAGGAAAGAAGGAAGGAAAGGAGGGAGGGAAGAAGGAAGAAAGGGAGGAAGGATAGGAGGGAGGAAGGAAGGAGGGAGGGAGGAAGGACGGGAGGAAGGACGGGAGGAAGAAGGAAGGAAAGGAGGGAGGAAAGGAAATAAGGAAGGAAAGGAGGGAGGAAAGGAAATAAGGAAGGAAAGGAGGGAGGGAGGAAGGAAGAAAGGGAGAAAGGAAGAAGGAAAGAAAGGAGGGAGGAAGGAAGAAAGGGAGAACGGAAGAAGGAAGGATAGGAGGGAGGAAGGAAGGAAGAAGGAAGCAAGAAAGGAAAGGAAAGTAGGAAGGAAGGAAGGTAGGGAGGAAAGAAGGATGGAAGGGAGGGAGAGAGAGAGAGAAAGGAAAAGAGGAAGGGAGGAAAGAAGGACAGAGGAAAGAAGGAAAGAAGGAAGGTAGGGACGAAGGAAGGAAGGAAGGAGGGAAGGAAAGAATGAAGGAAGAAAGGTGGATATAAAAACATAAAAAAACTATGAAAATGTCCCATAGCTGAAGGTGAAGTTATAACATTTATAACGTATTTTGTCCAATCATCAGTTGAAAAGCAGAAAAATATTCAGTTTAAAGGTGTTAAGAAAAAGAAAATTGGCCTAAAATGATGATTTGACTTTCAAAATAAAAGCCTATTAATTTTCTGTGTAACAACAAGTTGATTATTTAACTATAAATGGAGCCTTGCTGAAGTCAGATTATAGTCACATGTTCTGTAATGCTTATAATTAAGAGCGAATCTCTACGACCTACTTCTCTCAAAGGAGCGTCTATAGAAACATTTAAAGCTCAAACTGCCTCAACAATGTTTCCTCTCAATGTTTTAATGTTTATAAGATGAGAGTCTGAGTCTCTGAGTCTCTGCTGGAGGGTTTATGAGCTCAGTGGATCACATGAGAAGAGAAACGCCATCCAGTTAAATGGTAAATGGACTGCATTCATATACACACACACACACACACTCACACACAGACACACACACACACACACACACAGACACAGACACACTCACTCACACACAGACACACACACACTCACACACACACACAGACACACACTCACACTCACACACACACAGATACACTCACACACAGACACAGACACTGACACACACTCACACACACACACACACACACACACACACACACACACACACACACACACACACACACACACACACACACACACACACAGACACAGACACACTCACTCACTCACACACAGACACACACACAGAGACACACACACACACACACACACATATACATACACACACTTGGACATGCAGACAAGAGGAGCCGGAGATCGAACCGCAGATCTTCTGATTAGTGGACGAGCCGCTCTTCCTCCCGAGGAGCTTTCAGTCCTCATCACACTCATCACTTTAAAATGTATCATGTGACAGTTTGAAGGCCTCACTGTCACATCGTTGAGTTTTAGACTGTTGGTTGAACACATCAGAGTAAATGAAGTTGTGTGAAGGATATCTATATGTTAATTAATTGTTTTAATTGTTTCATGTGTTAATTGTTTATTTGCTTCATCTATTTCTGCTCTCCATATTTAATATTTGTTCTCTACGAATCAATCAAACCTAAACTGACATAAATATTATCTCCAGTCAGAGTTTGGACGGATATCACTGATAGATTTTATATTTTAGGCCACAGAAGAGGAGAAACCTTGAGCGCCAGCAGGCTTTTGTTGATCTCGGCTCCTTCGAGGCGAGTCTGCCGGTCGGCGCTGGAGGTGTCGGCTCCTCTCTCGTTTCCCGCCAAATCGATGAGGGAAAACTTCCCGTGCATCTTTCCCCTCCGACGCAGAATGATCTGGAACACGGCGTGGCTTCGAGAGGAGTGTGCGTTCGCCGAGGTCTGACCAGAAGTCCTGAAGGAGAGACAAGAAAACTTTTTATTATATGTTTTTACTGATGGTGTAAATTACAAGTTTCTTTATGATATGATATTATATCAATTTAATGGACGATGATTCGATGTTTGCTGATATCACAAAGTCTGACACGATACGATCAGGAAGCAGCGATCGATATGAGACGATATCACATTCATATTGATATCAAATCACAAAAAGCTACTAAAATATCATTTGACTTAATGAATAATAATTATTATAAACTATATGAATGAAATTTGATTTATGGTGTGACAACATCTATGGAAGCTAACATGCCTCATATGACCATCTCTGTCCGTTGCCATGGCACCGCTGGCACTTTGTTTAGAGGTGTGCATGCTCAGGCAGAGACAGGGGAATTTCAAAATAAAAGCGCGTCTTATATGATCCATGTCTGATCGATGCTTTCCTTTTGCATCGATGCTATTGGCTCGTTGCTCATTAGTCTTTTTATATGTTAAACTGTATTTTGCTGTTTTACCTGCAGCTGTTTCCCATTTCGATGAGTTTGAGGACGTCCTCTGTGCATTTGACATCCCTCTCCTGCAGCCCCACCACCTGCACCTGCTGCTTCCCGTCCTCCAGCACGCGTAACTTGGCCTTACGGTTTAGCAGGTCGAAAACCTTCAATGCAAAAAAAACATAAAAAACACACACAATCAGTTTCAGTGTTTCATTTTAAATCTCTGCAGCTTTACTGACTCACCTAATGGTTCTCTTAACAAACACCGGTGCACAAATACAGCAGACTCTGTATTTATCAGATATCTCAGAGTCACATTAAAAGATAAGGTAGGAGCTAAAAATAGCTAGTCTGAGTTATTTATAAAACCTCAGACACTGACTTTCAGCTGAGAGAAGGACGTCGGCTCATAAAAAGTTTAATGTTGACACTAAAATAGAAATTAACCTTTGTGTCGTCCTCCCGGGTCAAATTGACCCAGTCTGTTGTAACTGTTCCTTCCTTCCTTCCTTCCTTCCTTCCTTTCCTCCCCCTACCTTCCTCCCTTCCTTCTTTCCTCTGTCCCTCTTTCTTTCCTTCCTCCCTCCCTCTTTGTTACCTTCCCTCCTTCTCTCTTTCTTTCCTCCCCCTACCTTCCTCCCTTCCTTCTTTCCTCTGTCCCTCTTTCTTTCCTTCCTCCCTCCCTCTTTGTTACCTTCCCTCTTTCTTTCCTCCCTCCCTCCTTCTCTCTTTCTTTCCTCCCCCTACCTTCCTCCCTTCCTTCTTTCCTCTGTCCTTCTTTCCTTCCTTCCTCTTTTCCTTTCTCCCTCCTTCCTTCCTTCCTTCTTTCCTCCCTCCCTCCTTCCTTCCTCGAGGACAACAGGAGGGTTAATAACAATAACAATATATATATATATATATATATATATATATATATATATATATATATATATATATATATATATATATATATATATATATATATATATATATATATATATATATATATATACACACATATATATATACACACACATATATATATATATATATGCTCAACAACACTGTGATTTTCATTTTTCGTAATTTTCTGATGTCTTATAGACTAAAAAATGAAGTGAGAAAATAACTGGCAGATTAATTGATAATAAAAATGCAACCTGACTAACATTTTTCTAATTAGCACTAAACACAAAGGGGTTGATGATGGGAATGTTTTTGGTCATAAAGTTTAAATCTGTTTAATATGTTTTCATGTTAAAAAGAAACTCGCCTTCCCGCTGTAAATCTCAAAAAATGTTGCAAACACTTGGAGATCCAGCTTCTTGTAGTTTGGCTTCTTTAACATGAGAAAGACGTCTCGGGCTGCACGGTGAAAGAAAGAAAGAAAAAAAAAAGAAGAAGAGAGATGTGAATAAAATAAAGATAAGCACATTAAACCATCAGAGCAGTGAGTGATGAAAGGAGAAACTAACCCGACAGTGCATAGATCCCTTTAGAGCAGTCCTGGTTCTTCCCTGAGAAGTCTCCTCCCATCGTCTAATGAAAAAAAAGGAGACACGAGTTAAAACAAATAAGAAGAACTGAGAAGTTTAATTTCTACCAGGTCAAAATAAAACCACTCACATGTGTTTTTCCACTTCCTGTCTGTCCGTACGCAAAGCAAGTCGCCATTCCTCTTTCAAAGATTGTCTCCACGAGCGGCTGAGCGGTGAACCTGAGAGAGGAAGAGCTTCAGTTACCTGTAGGCCTGTCATGATAACATTAGAAATAATAATGATAAATGATTATTGTCATTTTAAAGATCATTTCATGCCACATTGCAGTTACAGGGTTTCTGCAGGTTTGAACCAGGCGGGGACTTCCTGTCCTCTGAAATGAGTCCAACGCGGAAGTAATTTAGAACTGCATTCTATCAAAAGGCCACCAGGGGGCGACCGTCTCTATACAAGTCAATGGAGAATTCACCAACTTCTCACTTGATTTCTAACCTCAGTAAACGTTTTCAAAATGTGTTTATGGTCTCAATCGCTAGTTTAAAGCCTTCTTCAATGCAGTATGATGTTCATTTGGGACATTTTGGCCTCCCTGATTTTATATTTGACGATAAAGCAGGGTATGCATTAGGGCGTGGCTACGTCCTGATTGACAGGATGATTGACCAATGTCCTCAAGATCCAGCCCTCGCAACCATAGCAACCTCCCCGCTCCGCCCATGGCTCCGCCTCATGCCCATATAAGTAGAATCCGTGTTTTTATTTTTCCCAGCATGCACCTGATATTTTCAAGATGGCGCTGCCTAGATTCGAAACTATTGGCTTCCAAGCAGCAGTCCACAAACCAATGGGTGACGTCACGGATGTTACGTCCATTTCTTTTATACAGTCTGTGGTTTGAACAAATTAAATTTACAGCTACACAAAGTATGAAAAAGTAAGGAAAATCACAATGCCAGAATTACAAAGTACAGAGCAACTCGTGAAAGATTAAGAACAAATCTAGTATATTAAAAAGGAGCGAGTGTGTCTAAGTATCTAAGCTCGTCTCCTCTATGATCTTAAGTTCTGCTAGTTTCTCTTTGCAAGCTTAGAGCTCCTCAGCAGGTCTTAGTTGTACAGTAGTTTTAATTCAACGTACTAAAACCAGGATCCTTCAGAAAGAACTAAAACTAAAACTAACTAAAACTAGAAAGGCGACGAAGGAAGCGGCAAATAAACGTACATATTTAAGACCTAACTAAACTGTACTTATATAGCGCCTTTCTAGTCTTTGCGACCACTCAAAGCGCTTTACATTACATCTCATTCACCCATTCACACACATTCATACACTGAAGGCAGGAGCTACCACGCAGGGTGCCAACCTGCTCATCAGGGGGAATTTAACCATTCATTCTCATTCATACACTGTTGGCATAGGTTATTATAGTTTTGACATTTTCTTTAGTTTTTATTTTTCTTTAGTTTTTCAGTTTGCTTTTTTTTCAGTTTAGTTTTAGTGAGTTTAACAAGTGATTGACTAGTTTTAGTTTAGTTTTTATTTAGTTTTAGTTTTTCAGGTATGAAGAGAAAGCCTTGACTTGTAGAAGCTGAAAAGGATGAAAGAATGTGTGACACTAAATATGGTTTATCATCAAGTCCTTTTTAATTTCATTTTTATTTAGTTTTCTTTTTTTTTTTTAAATTGTAGTTTTTATTTTAATTTCAGTTAACAAATTTTTTTTTCATCGCTAGTTTTAGTTTTAGTCTTAGTTTTCGTTAACTATAATAACCCTGCTAACTTCACCAGAAAACAAAGTAGAGCCCTCTTGTGGACTGAAGAAGTAATTGATTTTATTATTCTAGTACCAAAAACCTACATTTTCATTTGCAATTTATATAATACTTGGCGTCTGTGTATCGATACAATATTGCCACGCAAAATATCACAATACTATGCTGTATCGATCTTTCACTAAATAACATACTAACTTATTTGAGAGGTGCTAGCATCACCTTTAGTTTCACCTTAATCTTTTTTTTTTTTTGTGATCAAATTTTTATTTTCATTTCCATTAAATCCAACAGAAATATTTCAGGGGGTACAATATGTTTCACCGTAATCATTTACATCATACCTGCAGCTTAAATACACACTACCAGTATAAATTTAATGGTGGGAGTGAAGAGTTTTAGGAGAATTGTTTTTTTTTTTTTTTTAAATGTCAGGAGCCATTTTTTTTTTTTTTTTTTTTTTAAGTATATATTTTTTTCGTTTATTTTTTTGCCTTTAATGTACAGGACAGTGGAGATGGACAGGAAACAGGAGGCAGAGAGAGGGGGAATGACACGCAGGATAAGACCACTCGGCTCGGGATTCGAACCACGGTCATCTGCAACGAGGGCTATAGCCTCAACACATGGGGCGGGTGCTCTACCCGCTGAGCTATGCTCAACCCCGTCAGGAGCCATTTTTTTTTTTTTTTTTTTTTAAGTATATTTTTTGGGCTTTTTTGCCTTTAATGTTCAGGACAGTGGAGAGAGACAGGAAACAGGAGGCAGAGAGAGGGGGAATGACACGCAGGATAAGACCGCTCGGCTCGGGATTCGAACCGGGGTCGCCTGCAACGAGGACTGTAGCCTCAACGCATGGGGCGGGTGCACTACCCGCTGAGCTATGCTCAACCCCAGGAGCCATTTTTATATGTTGGAGAGTGTGATGCTCACAAAAAAGGGATTTAATAAGTTAAATAATTGATATACACATCAGTCCTTTTCTGTTTGTCTTATTATTCACCTTTATTTTACCTCCAAAGATCACTGAGGAGGAATCAATGGTGTCGAGAAACATTTACAGCAACACAACAAAACACAAAACAATATGGAGGTACAAGAAAAGAAAAGAAAAGAAAAGAAATAAAATAATATAAAATATGAGGAAAAAATAAAACAAATAAATAAAGTTAAACAGTTACAAGATACGATGAGTTAAAAACATTTACAATCAAATTAATTCATCTTAAAAAAATAAAATCACAACCACGACAGCAGCAAAACTCCACGTCATTGTATGATAGGTCGCTAGCTAACGTGATTATCGTGACAGTCGTACGTACCTGTAAACCATTTCATTGGTGGAGTTCTCGTCGAAGGCGTAGTCAAATCGGAAAGTTTGGTTCTCCAAGTAGCGGGTCAGGTCGACTTTCTGCTTCGGCTCGTGGACCATTACTACGTCTTTACTGGGGATGGTGATCACATCCAAATCCTTCACTGACAGCTCTGGAGGAAAATAAATAAATAAATGAATAATAATGACCGATAATGTAATGTAACAGAGAGAGAGACCGCATTGTCACAGTTATATCCAATAAATGAAACTTAAAGTCCGTGTAAAGTAAGAATAAATATGTGTTCTGAGTTTGACATACCACAGAAAAGTGTGTTGTTAACCACCCTGCCAAATTTGAATGATTAAAAAAAAACCCACCAAATATATGAAATTAGGCTTCAAAGTTGCAGAGCCTTTTTCTCTGCTACCAAATGCTGAAGCCCCGCCCCCTACCAAGTGTCACCTGTCAATCAAAGTCACCACCTCTACCAGAAACATGGACGCTACGTCTGAGAGCTTTCTGCTGCTAACTCAGCGGCTAACTCAGCTAACTATAGACTGTAGTAGTAGTAGTACTAGATGTAGTAACAATAACTGGCCACTAGGCAGATTAACCACTGAGGTGAGCAGCCTCTCCGTCTTCTATAGTAGGGGAGGGACCAAGGGTACATGCTCAGAAAATCAGGAAAAATGAGCGAGTGAGAAACAGTTTAAGGCTCTATCTCCACAACTCAGTACTGTGTGTGTAACTTGTTTAGAAGTAAATCAAGTCAAAATTAATTGACTTGCAGACTTTAAATAAAGTGATGTTAGTATATTATTACATTATCGGCTCTAGTTATTACATTTGCGAAAGCGTAATAACTTATTACGTTATCGGCTTCTACATGGTGGACAAATACACATTTTTCCCAAAATGTTCCCAGGATTTAATTTCCTTCACAGTCTCCTTTCTCCATCCAGACCTCAGGAAAAGTTAATTTTCCTACTCTGCCTCCTCGAGCTGGAACTGGCTGCAGCTGAGTCCAGAGCTGATCCCCTTTTAGAGATTTTAAACTTCTTTTAGAGACATTAGAGAGAACGTCTTTGGTTGTTCTTAGTATTTGAATCTGTTTATTGCATATTCACTAACGTTTTATGTCCTGTACTGATCAACTCTGTAGTAAAGATTCATTTCCTCTTATTTATTCAACTTCCTTTTCCTTTACTTCACTTCCTGTTTTCTCCTTTCCTTCTCACTGATTGGTTGGTTGGTTCATTCCTGATTATTTTTGATTGAATTCACCTGTACACTCAAGCCTCATTTAGTGTGTTTGTGCCATAATAATGTGTATGAGTTGGTGCACATAGAGGCAGAGAAGATAGTAAATGATCAACCTGACATGCTCCAATCTGAATTATGGACGATTCTGCATCAATTTACAAAAGTCAAACATCGATTGCAGAAGTTGTGAGCATGTTTTGATTTACCAAATGAATATAATCATGAAGAATATTGTGGACTTTCTCCTCCGTCACTCAGAGACTCTAACGTTAGCGGAGAGAAAAGCATCAAACAGCAGCAACAACGAGACCGACTGACCGACACAGACTGCAGCTTTTAAAACAAGGTGACGATAATAACTCTGAGCTCCGTCTGTTTCACCTCGACGACCCTGCAGCCACTCAGCGTTTTGGACAACGGTGACTTTCCCCGAAGCTAACGGTGCAGCAGAGAGGCGGCTCAACACAGCTGGAGACGTGACTTTAATACCAACACAGCGGAGCGGAGCCTTCGTCCTCCTCCTCCTCCTCCTCCTCCATCAGACTGTTACTCTCAGTTATTCTCATAAAGGCAAACACTGTAAGATGCTTTTAAATTAATTACTTCATTCCTTAATTGACGCAGTAAAAAAGCTGGAAACCATTTATCTTAACTGACAGATATGTTTCATATTGGATTTCAGTGGACTAAGAACACCAGTGAAACCAGTATACTGGAGCAAGAGACAGAAAATAGTCCTCACTTTTATATTAATTCAATTAAGAATCGACTCTGAATTAAATCAGACACCAAATAATCTGAACTAAATGTGAGATTCCCCAAAATTTCCACCTCTAATCTGAATGTGAGTGTATGCAGATTGAACCTTTATAAAACTTAATTTGTTTAATCTTCCATTAAATGTTTTAAATAGCAGCAGTTAAATGTTGAGTTGCTAAAACATCACATGGTGACAGAGTATTATATGCATGCAGTCAAGTCTGTATTAGCATGTGTAAATAAATACTTAAATAAATAAATACATAAATACCTGAGCTGCCAGTTTTATTTTGAAAGTGTTTTATTATTTTACTGATTTTATTGATCTGACTGTTGAATGCATGATCTTTTAGCCTTTTTTTAACCCTTACATACTGTTTCAAGGGTCAAATATTACATTGTAGAGCTGTAAAAACACAATATACACATTTATTTTAGACAGACTTTTCTTAATTTGACCCCAAATATACAAAAATAGAAATAAAATGCATCTTTTTTTTAAATTTTTGTGCAGCTGATACACATTTTTATAAATGCAAATGTACAAACTTTATGTGTTTATTAAACAAATATTCAAGAATCAGCATTAAAACATGTTGAATTCTTCATATTCTATAAAATGTTCTCCTGGACCGTGAAATAGTCTTTTTTCCATTTACAGAAGGATTAAATAAACATTTTTTAACGACTGATGGGGAATTAATGTGAATTGGTGTAATTATAAGTCAGAATATGAACAGTATGTAAGGGTTAAATGTATATATATGTATGTATAATGTTGCCAAGTATATAAAAATGCTCTTTAATGCAGTGATGCTGAAAACAACAATAAAGCATATTTTATTTGATCTAATTTTAGTAAATCTGCATCATTAAAAGTCTCCCTGCTTTGGATACTAACACTTCCTGTTCACACTAATATTATCCAAATGATAGATTTATACTCTATGAGGAAAAAGGATGAAGCTCTACTTACCTTTTTTATTGAGAGGACGCGCTCGCACACACACACATATCCTGTGCTCCTCGATCTGAAACATAAAGAGGCAGAATTTAACTATCATGTGTTGTATTATATCGTGTCATTTAAACTCTTCTACAGCAGCTCTTCTCAGGAGTTGCCCCTCATTTAAACTGTATAGTCACAGATGAACATCAAACCCCTTAATGCTTTAATGCAGGGGTGTCAAACATGCGGCCCGTGGGCCAGAACCGGCCCGCTGAGAGGAGCAATCCGGCCCACTTTCCTTCCTGTGTTCTTTTCCTTCCTTACATCTGTCCTTCCTCCCTTCTTTCTTCCCTCCCTCCTTCCTTTCCTTCCTTGCTTCCTTTTTCTTTCTTTCTTCCCTCCCTCCTTCCTTTCTTTCCTTCCTTCCTCCCTTATTTGTTCCCTACCTTCCTTTTTTATTTCTTTCCTTCCTTCCATCTGTCCTTCCTACCTTCATTCTTTCCTTCCTTCATTTCTTCCTTCCTTCGATTTGTCCTTGCTTCCTTCCTTCCTCCCTCCCTTCCTTCTGTCCTCCCTTACTTCCTTTCTTCCATCTGTCTGTCCGTCCTTCACTGTCTGTCCTTCCTACCTTTCTTCCCTCCTTCCTTTTGCCTGTCTTTCCTTCCTTCCCTTCTTATTTCCTTCCTTTCTTCCTTCTTTCCCTCCATCTTTTTTATGATCTGGCCCACATGAGATCAAATTGGTCTGTATGTGACCCTTGAATGAAAATGAGTTTGACACCCCTGCTTTAATGTAATTTTCCATTTAACTCTAATGCTCCTCTTCTAAATCCCCCTGAAGTATTTTAAAGGTTGTAAAAATCATCTTATTCCACTCTGCAGCAACATATTTATTTACTTTATGAGTTATTTAAAGCTCTTCTATGAAGCTAAATGATGTTTAACCCTCCTGTTGTCCTCGAGTCAAGGAAGGAAGGGAGGTAGGGAGGGAGGGAGGAAGGAAAGAAAGGAGGGAGGAAGGAAGGAAAGAAAGGAGGGAGGAAGGAAGGAAAGAAAGGAGGGAGGAAGGGAGGAAGGAAGGAAGGAAAGAAAGGAGGAAGGAAGGAAGGAAGGAAGGAAAGAAAGGAGGAAGGAAGGAAGGAAGGAAGGAAGGAAGGAAGACGGCAGGAAGGGAGGAAAGGAAAGAAGGGAGGTAGGAGGGAGGGAGGGAGAAAGGAAAAGAGGAAGGGAGGAAAGAAGGACAGAGGAAAGAAGGAAGGGAGGAAGGAAAGGAAGTAAGGAGGGAAGGAAAGAAGGAAGGAGGGAGAAAGGAAAAGAGGAAGGGAGGAAGGTAGGACAGAAGGAAGGAAAGAAAGACAGGAGGGAGGAAGGAAGGAAGGAGGAAGGAAGGAAGGACAGATGGAAAGAAGTAAGGGAGGAAAGAAGGAACAGACGGGGTCAATTTGACCCGGGAGGACGACACGAAGGTTAAAGCCTAACTTGGGTAACATGAAATACACATTTATTACATCATCTATTGATCCTGATCTCATTATAATAGTTTATTCTTCTATATTTTTGGGAATAAGAACTTAATGCTGAGTAGCTGTTGCCTCCTACTTACAAAGACTAAATCCCAGAGTTCATACTGAGCCCATTTTTAGGAGATAATCCTTAAATTGGACGTTTGTTTCTAACTAATTGTGTAACAGAACTTTTAAATACACTGGAATCCGGAAACACGGCCCTGAAGCAGACTCACCAGATCATTAGTGGTTAAAGGCCTGTAGTCCAGACTGGCTCTGAAGTCTCTGATCATACACATGATTTCATAGTTTGGTAAATTCACATCGACCTCCTGCAATGAGAAGAAGAAGACAAACATGCTGAATATGTCTTATAAAATAATCTTGTCTTATTAAAAAATGTGATTTATTGTGTGTGTGTGTGTGTGTGTGTCTCACTTGTGCCCTCTTCTCTCGGAGCTCTTGCTGCTGAAGTCGCCTCTTCTCTCGTTTCTCCTGCAGTTTCTCCACTTCTTTCACACAGTTGGATTTCCTTCGTGCTGCAAGGAAAGAAAGAAAGAAAAAAATAATAATAATCTCACTAAACAAAATAACACCTGAAGATTATTGCTAATAAATCCCATCACATGTGTGGCACTCTACTTCAGATGCAAATCTTTAAAAAGCAGCTCACAAATACAGTATATATATATTTTTTTTTAAATATCCAAAAAAGTTATAGTAAGAAAGCAGTCAAAATGTCTTTAACCATCCTGTTGTCCTTGAGTCAAGGAAAGGAGGGAGGGAGGAGGAAGGAAGGGAGGAACAAGGAAGGAAAGGAGGGAGGAAGGAAGGAGGGAAGGAAGAAAAGGAGAGAGGAAAGAGGAAGGAAGGAAGAAGGAAGGAAGGAGGGAGTAATCAAGTAAGGAAAGGAGGGAGGAAGGAAGGAAGGAGGGAAGGAAGAAAATGATGGAGGAAGGAATAAGAAAGGAAAGGAGGGAGGAACGATGGAAGAAGGAAGGAAAGGAGGGAGGAAGGAAGGAAGGAGGAAAGGAAGAAAAGGATGGAGGAAGGAATAAGGAAGGAAAGGAGGGAGGAAGCAAAGAAGGAGGGAAAGAGGGAAGGAAGAAAAGGAGGAAGGAAGGCGGGAGGAATCAAGGAAGGAAAGGAGGGAGGAAGGAAGGAAGGAAGGAAGGACAGACTGAAGGAAGGAAGGAAGGAAGGAAAGAAGGAACAGTCAAAACAGACGGGTTCAATTTGATCCGGGAGGACGACAGGAAGGTTAAATAAACATTAAAACAATCTTACACTTGTATCCGTTTCCTTGCCAACACATATTATAAAGATTTAATTTATATATTTTCAGCAGCAGCAAACATTTATATAAATCCAGCAGAAAACAAACTCTGCAGTGTGAGATGAAGCCCAGAGGTTTGAGCCAGCCAGCGACGGGTGAAAGAGCCTTTGACTCCGTCACACACAGCTGTGCAGGGAGCATGACATCATCGCCTCACATGACATCACCGCCTCGCATGACATCATCGCCTCTGGCCTCCACAGCACCACGAAAACAACAACAACAACAGCTGACACACAGGACTGTATTATAGAGAGGTTTATGAAACGCTGACCGTTCTGCTGCTGGAGGAGCGTCTGCGTCTGGTTGAGAGCAGTCTGGGGTGTGATGGCTGGAGGGGGGGGGTCTGCAGGCTGGGTGTGCTGGCTGGGACGGGCCCGAGTGGTTCCTACTGCTGCAGCTGAGGAGCACACAGAAAACAAGAAGAAGAAGAAGAAGAAGAAGAAGAAGGACGAGGAGGAGGAGGAAGAAGAAGAAGAAGAAGAAGGACGAGGAGGAGAAAGAAGAAGAAGAAGAAGAAGAAGAAGAAGAAGGACGAGGAGGAGGAGGAGGAAGAAGAAGAAGAAGAAGGACGAGGAGGAGAAAGAAGAAGAAGAAGAAGAAGAAGAAGAAGAAGAAGGATGAGGAGGAGGAGGAAGAAGAAGAAGAAGAAGAAGAAGAAGGACGAGGAGGAGAAAGAAGAAGAAGAAGAAGAAGTAGTAGAAGTAGTAGAAGTAGAAGTAGTAGTAGTAGTAGTAGTAGAAGAAGAAGTAGAAGAAGAAGAAGAAGAAGACACATTAAAAGGCTCAGTTCACCCACATTTAGATAATAAAAGTCTGTTTTTCAGATCATTTAGAAAGTTTATGTAACTACTTTATAGAGAAGAAATAGAAACAGCTCATGTGGAAAGTTTACAGTGATGTTTGTGGATTATACAGATTAACAAACAAACTCTTTACACTCAGAGTTAACGGGTGTCTCGAGTGAAATCGTTAAATAAGACGACCACCAAGACGCACTGTGATCAAAACTACTACAAACCAGAGTTATTATAGTTTTATTAGTTTTTAGTTTAGTTTTTCAGTTTGTTTTTTTATTTGATTTTAGGGTTAGTTAGTTTAACAAGCGATTAAGTAGTTTTAGTTTTTGTCACACACAATTTAAACTAAAAATGTACATCAAACATACCTCTATTCTCTCGTGGAGCATTCTCAGGTTTGGGTATCGCTGTAGTTCTTTTGGTCTGAAAACAAACACAAAAAAAAAAAAACAGAAAAATTTAAATGACAAAGTTTCAAGATAAATATAATTTTTACACTATTTGTGCTTTTTAACCTAATATATTAACACACACTTACACAGTGTGATGAAACCTGCTGTCATCTCTGTTTGTCTTTGTCATTTTCCCTACCTTCTGCTTATTAAAATCCAGAGCTGTGATAATCTCTCTCCCTCCTGTGACTGCTTGCACCTCTCTGCTCCTCCTCCTTTTTCTTTTTCTGCACCTCTTACATCATCATGCACACACATCTTTCACTCATGCACACTTTATATTACTGACTCTACTGACATCCACACACCATGATCTGTTAAATATTTAGCTTTTGGTCACTTTTCAACAACAGGTGTGAGGTATAATTCAATTTAAATGAGGCTTATTGACCATAATTCCCATAAATATGTGTAAAATCTGTGGTAATAAGTTGGAATGAAGTTGGTTAAAAGGTCTAACACAGAATTTGGTGATTATTTCTATCTGACTGGGGATTTCCACCGGGAGCGTTACAGCAGCGGAGCTCTGGGAGAGAAATCTGCCTTTTAAAATGAAGTTGCACTCTTAATACAGTAATTACGGCAGCCCAATCAAATCCGAACAAGAGCCTTTAGTCTACCGTAATTACTCTAGTAGCAGCACAACTAAATGGCCTGATTTTGTTAACTTGCTCAAATTCAGTTGATTTGGTAATTTTCTTTGATGTTTGTGCTGATGTCATGTGTCAGTAGCTACGTAGCTAGATGGAGTCTTTATCTGTCTGTTTTATTACCTGTTTGTTGCTGAAATAAGATCGGGAGGCTGCACGTTTTTTATTTTATTTTGAAAGACGGAAGTTTTATTATGCAGATTCAGTGTCTGACTTCCTGTCTGGTGCAATCTGCTCTGTTGAGCTTGTCGCGAGTTAGAAACGGCTCTGTCAGAAATAGAAATGCTGCAGATTGATAGCGCTGCTGAGACGCTGCTGAGACGCTCCCAGTGGAAACACTCTCATTGATTATAGAGGCACCTATCTGCTCCGGTGACCATGGTGCAGCTGTAACGCACTGCTAACTGACCCGGTGGAAATTGGGCTTTATGCTTTAAAAACAAACCAGATCGAGTCAGTTTTAACCCGGAATAGCACAGACAAAAGTTGCATAGCTGACAGGAAAACAACAAAAGGGTTAAAGCTCTATATTGGTGCGTCTCCCACTTGTTGAGGCCACTGATCCAGATCATAATCATTAATATATGTGACAAATACATATGTCACCTTCATGCAGAGCTTCATACTGAAATTACTTTGGTTGCAAAGTCTTGAAACTTTCTGAACTCTGACATTTTAGTTTTTAATGTAGCAAATGCTTACGTGAAAACAGCAAAAAGTGTGTTTCCAGACCTAATCAGACTTCACTAAACATATAAAAGCTACGACTAAGATAATAAGGTGTGAGGTATATTTAAAAAAAACTTGTGCTTTCATCATTTCTGCTTTTCTTTCTTTGCAATTTGAGTCAAAATCTGCATGGAGTAGATTCATTCAGAGCCTTGTGTGATGCTCCAGCAGTCACTGAGTCACATTAAAGGAATAGTTCAACACTCTCATCCAATTAAAAGTCTTCCCAAGTGGGTCAGTGGGAAAGTACTGGGACAGAGCTGTCAAATTCAAAGCTTTTAATTAATTTATTTTAATTAAAATTCAATTTTTAACATGCTCAGTATGTGCATGAATACCAGCACTATAAAAAAAGGCAGAAAAGGCAGAAAAGGCTTGAATCAGCAGCTGCTCTGTGTTGCAATGTGTTTCAAGCTTGGCGCTCGTCCTCAGGCGGCATCCATGCTGACCTAGATATGGATGAGCGGCAGAAAAATGGATGGATGGATTAATCGATTAAAAAGGAGGAAGAGGAAGTCTTGTCAGTTTTTTGGGGGGGTTTTTTTTGCAAGAAGTGACACTTGTGTCCCTGGTGATGATGTGAGGAGCTTCTTATAGCTGCAGTGGTGACAGTGTTTGCTTCAGGTTTGATGTTTCCAACTAAAACTCCACATAAAACATCAGGATTAAACAGCTTCCTGCAGCAGAAGCCACTCAGTCACAGCGTCTCACTATAGTTTATAGATGTAGAAACAACAAGTGAGTGTTTCTCCTCAAATTAAACACTTAAAGACCGTGTAAAGTGCATTCAGACATTTTCTTCTAAACATATTAAATAGGTCATAAATGTATTTCTAAAAAAGGTGTAAAAAGCATTTCAACCATTTAGATTTGAATTGTGGAGCTAGGCTTCACAAACTGTGTTTCAAGATTTCTGTGTTAAGGATTTAGTGATTAGCATAAACCCGCCCCTGCTGCTGTAGAGGTATAAATACATTCAGCACACACTACTACTACTACAGTCTACAGTTAGCCGAGTTAGCCGGCGAGCTAGCAGCCGAGTTAGCAGCAGAAAGCTCTCAGACGTAGAGTCCATGTTTCGGGTAGAGGTGGTGACTTTGATTGACAGGTGACACTTGGTAGGGGGCGGGGTTTCAGCGGACTCGGAGGTCACGCACACAGCGTTTGGGAGCAGAGAAAGAGGCTGATTTTTACACAACTTTGAAGCCTGATTTCATATATTTGGCGATTTTTTTAATCATTCAAATTTGGCAGGGTGGTTAACAACACACTTTTCTGTGGTATGTCAAACTCACATATTTATTCTTACTTTACACAGACTTTAAAATCACCTGCCTCTATAATATTTAAGACACTATTATATTGTAGCTGTAAGCAGATATGAAGAAAATGTTGTGTTTAAATTAATTGACTCTTATTTAGCAAATCAAATCACACCTTAACTGCATCATCACCTAACCTTGTCCTCTTCCTCTTCCTCTCTCATATTGTGTTATTCTGCCCCCCCCCCCCCCCCTCTCTCTCCACAATGCTAAAACTGGGGCAAAGCAAGGCGTGACCAGTGTTTATGAGAAAATGAACTTTGACAGCAGCTGGTGAGGAGCAGACCTTGGGCACTTTGCTGGTTTTGGCCACATTGGAGGGAGGAATAGGAGCCTCGGGACTCTGTGGTATTTCCTCATCTGGAGCAACATCTGGATTCAGAGCGAAGATGCTTTCGAGGTCGATCTGAGGCAGAAAATGAGAAAGAGATGCAGAATTAGTTATTATTATCAGTTAAATTCTTAGCAGTGTAAATAAAGCGTTACTGTTTGCTGGATAATGAGTTTAACAGGCTTCTTGTATCTGAAACAATGTTGGCTGCCAGCTCACATCTGGAGAGAGACAACGGGTGAAAACGAGCCTTTGGGCTGATTCTAGCATATTTACATTATTATTTATTTTTATGCACTGTACCTGACAAATAATATAAGAAAATAAAAAATAGATAATAGGTCAAATACAGTCTAGAGACAACGTTAGAGGCAACTTTACATTGTGTCTTATTCCCAGTTAAAGCTGAAAAATAATAAAATCTATACTGTTTTTTAAGTTTGGAGTTGATTCATTAGTGATATTGGGTTTTGTCTGCAAAATTCCTTCCTTCCTTTCCTCCCCCTACCTTCCTCCCTTCCTTCTTTCCTCTGTCTTTCTTTCCTTCCTTCCTCCCTTCCTTCTTTCCTTTCCTCCCTTCCTTCCTTCCCTCCTCCCTCCCTCCTTTCCTCTGTCCTTCCCTAGTTCCTTTCCCTCCTCCCTTCCTCCCTCCTGCACTGATTCTTAAACTATTATCCCTCCTGTTGTCCTCGAGTCAAGGAAGGAAGGGAGGAAGAAGAAAGGAAAGGAGGAAGGAAGGAAGGAAAGGAGTAAGGAGGGAGGGAGGAAGGAAGTAAGGAGAGAAGGAAGGGGGAAGGAAGGAAGGACGGAAGGAAGGATGGGAGGAAGGATGGGAGAAAGAATGAAGGAAAGGAGGGAAGGAAGGAAGGAAGGAAGGAAGGAAGAAAAGAAGGAAGGGAGGAAAGAAGGAAGGACAGATGGAAGGAAGGAAGGAAGGATGGGAGGAAGGATGGGAGAAAGAATGAAGGAAAGGAGGGAAGGAAGGAAGGAAGGAAGGAAGAAAAGAAGGAAGGGAGGAAAGAAGGAACCGTCAAAACAGACGGGGTCAATTTGACCCGGGAGGACGACAGGAAGGTTAAGTATCAGCCTCTATTGTATATTATTGTCAGTATTTGTACGTTTATATAAATCTATCTGTTCTTTATATTTGGTATTATCGGCTGAAATCCAGTATCGGTCCGACTTTACCTGTAATGCTGTCATCATAAAACCTAACCACAGCTTCTCCAGCTCAGATAGAGACCGCCAGCACTACAAACATCCTCTTTAATGATCAGTTAGAGCACAGGCGGAGCAGAAAGGTCGACTCACTAAACGAGCTCTGTGTTCCTTTACTCAGTTCGTTAATTTAGGCAGTCGGGAGAGACAAACTGGACTCCCAGCACTCCGGCTCTATATATAACCTGTGATGATACCTCAATGACACAAACACAGATCAGCATGCTGAGTCATTTCCAGTCTGCTCCTCTCAAAGTCACTACGGCCACCTGGAGTCACGGCAACAGTCCTGTGACACTGCAGCAGGTTGAAACGTGTCGTCTAATAATCACGTCACAGCTAACAGGACTGTTGTGACTCATTACGGCTAATAAAGCAGCTAATTGACTGAAAGTAATCTTATTGAGCATGTTGTAATCAATCATTTTGAGTCACTTTTTTAAAAAGGGAAAAAAGTCGAGATTTTCTGATTCCAGCTCCTCAGATGTGAATATTTAATAGTTTATTTTAGGGCTGGACAATTAATCGAAAAATAATGGAAACGGACATTTAGAAACTCTAATCATTTTAACCCAAACCATGATCTTTAACCACAGCGTCACACCTTAACCCTCCTGTTGTCCTCCAGTCAAGGGAGAAAGGGAGGAAAGGAGGGAGGAAGAAGGAAGGAAGGAGGGGGGGAAGGAGGGAGGAAGAAGGAAGGAAGGAAGGAGGGAGGGAAGGAGGGAGGGAGGGAGGGAGGGAGGGAGGGAGAAAGGAAGGAGGGAAGGAGGAAGAAGGAAGGGAGGAAGAAGGAAGGAAAGGAAGGAAAGGAAGGAAGGAAGGAAGGATGGAAGGGAGGAAGAAGGAAGGAAGGAAGGAAGGAGGGGGGGAAGGAGGGAGGAAGAAGGAAGGAAGGAAGGAAGGAAGGAAGGAAGGAGGGAGGGAGGGAGGGAGGAAGGAAGGAGGGAGGGAGAAAGGAAGGAGGGAAGGAGGCAGAAGGAAGGAAGGAAGGGAGGAGGAAGGAAGGAAGGAAGGAAGGATGGAAGGGAGGAAGAAGGAAGGAAGGAAGGACGGAAGGGAGGAAGAAGGAAGGAAGGGAGGAAGAAGGAAGGAAGGAAGGGAGGAAGGAAGGACGGAAGGGAGGAAGGAAGGACGGAAGGGAGGAAGAAGGAAAGGAGGGAGGGAAGGAAGGGAGGAAAGGAAAGAAAAGAAGGAAGGGAGGGAGGAAGGAAAGAAGGACAGAGGAAAAAAGGAAGGAAGGAAGGAAGGAAGAAACAGACGGGGTGTTTCTTGTTGTTGTATGTGTTTTATAATATATAGTAATTTATAATGATTAAACTCCCAAGTGAAGTTTACAGTGTCAGTGCACTGTGTTTATATTTAAACTGTAAAATATCACGTCTGCATTTCATATCTTTATCATCTGGGTTTTATCTACATATTCTGTATATATAAGATTATCGGCCAATATATCGATACTGGAATGTTTTTATTCCCTAATATCAGCATCGGCATCAGCCCTAAAAAAATCTGGTATCAGCTGGTCTCTGGTGTGTTTAGTCCTCTCTGACAGGAAACTGATTGTGGACAAACAACAAAACATCTGAGGACGTCATCTTTAGTGACATCATCAATGAAGATAATTATTCCCTGCAGCCTTAAATGACAGTATATAGAGAAAAGATGGCCGACATATGCTGATATTTCTTTAAAAAAAAAATCATTATTGATTATAATAACTACCACAGATGCTTTATTTGCTGACTCAGTGATGTGTGCAGGTGTGACGGAGCAGTTATTAAACACCTCAGGGTGCACTAACAACACTGTGATACACCTACACACCCAGCAATGAAAGAACACTTCATTTAACCTTCCTGTCGTCCTCCCGGGTCAAACTGACCCCGTCTGTTTTGACTGGTCCTTCTTTCCTCCCTTCCTTCCTTCCTTCTTTCCTCCCTTCCTTCCTTCCTTCCTTCCTTCCGTCTGTCCTTCCTTCCTTCCTTCTGTCTGTCCTTCCTCCCTCCCTCCTTCTCTCTTTCTTTCCTTCCTCTCTTCCTTCTTTCTTTCCTTTCATCCCTTCCTCTTTTCCTTCTTCTTCCCTTCCATCCTTCCTTCCGTCTGTCCTTCCTCCCTCCCTCCTTCTCTTTCTTTCCTTCCTCTCTTCCTTCTTTCCTTCCTCCCTCCTTTCCTTTCATCCCTTCTTCTTTTCCTTTCTCCTCCCCTCCCTCGTTCCTTTTTTCCTCCCTCTCTCCTCCCTTTCCTCCCTTCCTTCCCTCCTTCCTTCCTACCTCCCTTCCATCCTTCCCTTCCTTCTTCCCCCCTTCCTTCCTTGACTCAAGGACAACAGGAGGGTTAAGTGTGTTTTAGGGTGACATACAGTAATAAAGTAAGTTAGTGGGATGGGGGGGTGGGGGGCGAGACGTGTGGCAGCTTTACCTCTTTCCCTTTGGTGTCCCCGTTTTCGATCCACTCCACAGTCACACTGTCATTGTCTTCGTGCAGAGAGGTGACCATCGCCTGGTGTATTCGTCCTGCAGTAGGAGTTACAGAGACAGAGACAGAGAGAGAGAGAGAGAGAGGAGATATAAGATGCTATGCTTGGGCCTGCTCAGTGCTGCTGCATGGAGACTGTATGTAGGATAAACTGCATGTGTGTGCCGACACTAACACGTCCGATGGACCATGAACTGACCACACAGCTCTTTAACACACAGATATACAAGCAAGGAGTAATCTCACAGTGATGTAAGGAAGCTGAGATGCTGATGGGTGTGGCCCCCCTGATGGATGATTACAAGAGTTTTCTATCAGTCAATGCACAACTTCAAGAGCTCTGATTACTGTGTGCTCATTTAATTTACATCATGACAGCTAATACATCATTTTAACACTGGTTATATCAATATGAATGGCACAAATGAGCACTAATTTGCTTTAAGGTCGTGGGTTTTTTTTATGCTGGATAAGATGCAGCTAGAGGAAGAAAGGCCCCCATCCTTCCCTCCATCCCTCCATCCATCCATGCATCTATAAGCCAGTGATGCACAGGCCACAGCTGGATGATGCAGTGCAGCTTATCGGTATGAATAGCATCTTTTGTATTCATATAGGAGCCATGATGTGCAGATGTGAGGATGTGTAAATGTGCAAAAATAGGAGGATGTGCAGACACAGCGGGGGTGCAGGTGTGAGCTACAACCGAGCCGGGTAGAGGCACCGGTGGACGGACCCGCCCGACCAGCCTGCAGCCTCCTCCTCCTCCTCCTCTATCCCTCCATCCCCAAATCTCTGCTTTCCTCTCCTCTCTTTCCTTTTTTAATAATGAAGGTGGAGATGCTGTGAGTTAGCCGCCTGCAGCAGCAAATGCTCGGTAACGTTAGCAGCTCTCCTCTGGACCCGCCGGATGGAGGAGAAACCGTGTGTGTAGATGTGTGTATGTGTGTGTGTAAATGTGTGTGTGTGTGCGGCTAAGCTACGTACCGTCGCTCCGTTTTATCTCCACGTAAATACCCACGAAAATCTTCCCGAAAATCCCGGCCATGTCCCCTGCCTGTTCCGGGGGGTTGGGGTGGGTTTTTTTTATGGGTGCAATTTAGGCAGCGTGCGTGCGCGCGTGTGTGTGTGCACGTGTGCCGAGCCCGTCCAAGTTGTGCTGCTGCAGAGCTGCTAAGAGGTCACTATCGGTCACAGGGAGGGGAGCCGCTGCGCATGCGCCGTTCTAGCCCTTTATAGAAAAAAGCCATTTTTTAAAATTTTTTTGTTTTTTAATTCATTTTTAAAGATATAAAACAATAATGAAATACGTATTCATGAAAATGTTAACATAAATTAAGAAATATCTGTTACTACTACTACTACTACTACTACTACTACTACTACTTTTTTAAAATATATATTTTTAAAGTTATATACACAGAAGTTTATGTATATGTTATCCTTTTTGTATAGTGTTGTGTTTGTTTGTTTGTCTTTGCCTCTTTTTAGCTATTTATTGAGAGAAAGCCTCATAAAAATCTCATTGTACCGATGTTATGATGACTATAAAGTTCATTAATTAATTCATTCATTCAATTTTAGTATATATACGTACATATTTTTGTTGTTTTTAAAATGATAATTATTAATTATTATTAAATTCCTTGTTAAGTTTACTGTTTCAGTGCACTGATTTCATTTTTCATTTTAAGTTTATTTTTACACCGTATATATTACATATCTTTGTCACAAGTATTTGATAACCACAGTTGAAGGATTATTACATAAAAATGCTTGTTTACGTGTATATTTATGTATATTCTGTATATATAATATTAACAGCAGTTATATCGATATCAGATTATTTTCCCTCCCTAATATCAATCTCAACATCGGTCAACAGCCAGCCAGTTAGAGCTGCTATAGATACTATTTAATATATTTTGAAACTGTATGTTGTATATGAATAAAATAATGATGTGTACATTGTGTAGAGTCATTATTTGTTTTACATACAGCAGAATATAAAATACTGAGCTAATCTGTTGTAATTCCTCTGTCTGACCACAGGGTGGCAGCAGAGCTCTGTTACAGAACCCGGGTTATTGAGTGCATTGTGCTGCTGTGTCATCTTCCTCTTTTAATGTAATTTATTGGCATTTATTCTATTTTCCAGTACTTTTGTGTCCATCTGTTTTTGTGGTTCACTTTATTTTGTGCTGTCTCTGCAAGTTCACCATCATCAGTCAGCTGTCCATTTTATCAGCTCACACGTCTGCGGATGAAGGTTTCTGTCAGTTGGATCTATATCAGATGAAAGATTGATAATCCCCAAAATGATAATAGTCGGTTGTACAAGTTCAGCCTCTCAAGTTTGCTGTAAGAAAGTTAAAACTGCTTTTCATGCACACTTAACACTTATCTCCTTCCTTCCTTCCATCTTTCCTTCCTCCCTTCCCTCCTTCCATCTTTCCGTCTTTCCTTCCTTCCTTCTTCCTCCCTTCCATCCTTCCGTCCTTCCTTCCTCCCTTCCTTCCTTCTTCCTCCCTTTCTCCCTTCCTTCCTTCTTCCTCCCTTCCATCATTCCTTCCTTCCATCTTTCCTTCCTCCCTTCCATCTTTCCTTCCTCCCTTCCATCTTTCCTTCCTCCCTTCTATCTTTCCTTCCTTCCTCCCTTCCATCATTCCTTCCTTCCTCCCTTCCTTCCTTCCTCCCTTCCTCCCTTCCTTCCTTCTTCCTCCCTTCCATCATTCCTTCCTTCCATCTTTCCATGTCTTTCCAGGTGTTGTAAACCACCATGAAAACACTAAAGCCAAATTGCTCAGTCTGTCTCTCAATACTTTCCGACTTGTCTTCCCTCTCTGTAGCCAGGGGCGTTTCTAGGACTTGAATCCATCTGGGGCTTTAGTCCCAAACATCCGGGGGTTTACCTCAGACCTTGTAGGCGGTCCAAGGGCAGCTGGGGGCTGTTTGGCCTCCTTGCTCTACCACGTTGTGACAGGGTGTGATGATACAGTCGATATCAATTTATTGTTTGGTCTTTTCATGTCGACAATAACAAAAATATAGAATGTCATGAGACTTAAGGGCCGTCCTCCCTTCCTTTCCTTCCTTCCTTCTTCCTCCCTTCCTTCCTTCCTTCCTCCCTTCCATCCTTCCATCTTTCCTTCCTCCTTTCCATCTTTCCTTCCTCCCTTCCTTCCTCCCTTCTTCCTCCCTTCCATCATTCCTTCCTCCCTTCCATCTTTCCTTCCTCCTTTCCATCTTTCCTTCCTTCCATCCTTCCGTCCTTCCATCCTTCCATTTTTCCTTCCCCCTTCCTTCCTTCTTCCTCCCTTCCATCCTTCCTTCCTTCCTTCTTCCATCCTTCCATCCTTCCTTCTTCCTCCCTTCCATCCTTCCTTCCTTCTTCCTTCCTTCCTTCCATCCTTCCTTCTTCCTCCCTTCCATCCTTCCTTCCTTCCTTCTTCCATCCTTCCATCCTTCCTTCTTCCTCCCTTCCATCATTCCTTCCTTTCTTCCTCCCTTCCTTCTTCCTTCCTTCCTTCCTTCCTTCCTTCCTTCTTCCTCCCTTCTTCCTCCCTTCCTTCTTCCTTCCTTCCTTCCTTGACTCGAGGACAGAAAGATAACTATAAGAATGTGAGCATCAACACTTCTGAACTATAGCATCCTGTAAGCAGCGGTGTTGATGGATATGAATCTTGATGAGCTGTTACTGCTGTATGTTGTACTTGGATTCAATGTGTCGTATTTCAGACACTAGCTGTTGTTATGTTTCAGTATTTACAGACCAAACTGACCCGCAGCAGCACACGTTGAAGAGCGATGTGCTAAAGTAACACATGTTGTGAGCACAGATCTGAAGCCTCACATTATAATAGAGAACAAAGCTTCAGCATCTCTGTATAATAAAGAGAGACAAACCTATCTAAAGCAGGGGGGTCAAACTCATTTTCATTTAAGGGCCACATACTTCATAATTCAATCTCACATGGGCCGGATCATTAAAAAGATGAAAGGAAGGAAGGAAGGAAGGAAGGAAGGAAGGAAAGAAGGAAGGAAGGAAGGAAGGAAAATAAGACAGGAAGGAAGGAAGGAAGGAAGGAAGGAAGGAAGGAAGGAAGGAAGGAAAATAAGACAGGAAGGAAGGAAGGAAGGAAGGAAGGAAGAAAAAGAAGACAGGAAGGAAGGAAGGAAGGAAAATAAGATAGGAAGGAAGGAAAGAAGGAAGAAAAAGAAGACAGGAAGGAAGGAAGGAAGGAAAGAAGGAAGAAAAAGAAGACAAGAAGGAAGGAAGGAAGGAAGGAAGGAAGGAAGGAAGGAAGGAAGGCAGAAAGGAAGGAAGAAAAAAGAAGACAGAAAGGAAGGAAGGGAGGAATAAGGAAAGTGGGCCGGATTGGACCCCTCCGCGGGCCGGATCTGGCCCACGGGCCTCATGTTTGACACCCCTGATCTAAAGAAATCTCCTCTAGGTGTCATTCTGCTCCAATTTATAGCAACGTCAGTCCGTGGTGAGAGAGGAGCAACGCTGCATTAAAATACATAAATATAAGTCATCAGTCAGTTTTCATAATTCAGATGATATTTGCAGGTTTTTGAAGTTTTACTGTAAATATCAGGCTGCTGTACGGTTTATAGGAAGGATTGTGATTGACTGATAGATTGATACTGTAGATATATATATATATATAGATATATAGAGAGAGAGAGAGAGAGAGAGAGAGATAGATAGATAGATAGATAGATAGATAGATAGATAGAGAGAGAGATAGAGAGATAGAGATAGATAGATAGATAGATAGATAGATAGATAGATAGATAGATAGATAGATAGATAGATAGAGAGAGAGAGAGAGAGAGAGAGAGAGAGAGGGAGAGGGAGAGGGAGAGGGAGAGGGAGAGGGAGAGAGAGAGGGAGAGAGATAGATAGATAGATAGATAGATAGATAGATAGATAGATAGATAGATAGATCGAGAGAGAGAGAGGGAGAGGGAGATAGATAGATAGATAGATAGATAGATAGATAGATAGATAGATAGATAGATAGATAGATAGATAGATAGATAGATAGATAGATAGATAGATAGATAGATAGATAGATAGATAGATAGATAGATACACATTGAATACAAGTTAAATAAGAATAAAGATACTAAGAACAGTATACTAAATAAAACCCAAGGTCCACATTAATGTGCTTATAGTTATTTCTATAGTTATAGTTCTTGGTGTGGACGCCGGGCCTTTATTCTTTAAGATCCCAACATCTGTTACACTAATTGAGCGTGGTCTGTATGAACCATAACCAGAAACACACTCTGCTCAATCCGGTTTGTGTTTACTCTGGAGAACGTAGAAAGAGTGACACAACAGAGGAACCACATCCAAACATCTATCACCCACCTCCCCCAAAAAGTCTGCCCTAAGCTGTCACTCCCCGTCTGTGCCACCCCCACCCCCACCCCCCTCCAACTCCTATGTAACAACCACCCACAACCTAAAGACTCGCTCCTCAACTTATTCACACCCCCCTACCCCCCTTTTTTCACTCCTTCATTAACGACACACGTTCCCTCTCCCTCTACATAGAAAACAGAGGGGGAGAGAGAGAGAGAGAGAGAGAGAGAGAGACGGACAAACACTGACACATCCCCTCGCTACCCATCAGTCCATCCGGTCCCCGAGGTGTCGGCCATCACTGTCTCTCGCAGGCGTTTCCCCAGCAACCACAGCCTCCCCTGTCAGACTTGAGAGAGTGCTTTTCTCTGTTTGCTTTGGTTTCTAGAGGATTAATGGACACACATTATTGTGCTGGTGTCTAGGTGTATGTATGAATAGAGGGAGGGGACGGGGGGAGTGGGGGTGGTTGCACAATGAAAATGAAAAACATTATCAAGAGCAATTATGGAGCTATAAAAGGATTCAAACTCCTCTCCTTTTACCAAAGTACTCTGACATTTGATTGTCACAGGAAACGTGTTCCTGAGCTAATTTGTCTGGTAGGAATAACTGACTGAACTGCAAACCCGTGAGCTCAGACCAGCTACGCATGCATTTCTGAGGGAACATTCGCATTATTTTACATACCAATATTCCATGTAGTGCAGCTACTGCAAGGGAGCTATTTTGCAATCATGGATAATTCATGATCTGCACAGACACTGCATATGAAAATATGAAAATATATCCTTTTGAAGGGGGTTTTGGGACCGGGGAAATTCCCTTTTTTTTCTCCACATTGCCTTCACTTTGTAAAAGAGCTTCCTTTTTGTGTTTCACTGTCTGTGAATTCACACTATGAGGTAATGTTATTTTTCAATCAGACAGTATGACTCACCTGTAAGTATGTATGGAGAGAAATTAGTCTGAGTAATGGTGGAAAATGTGTGTTACATGATCTAAAAATACAAACCGGATTTATAAATGTGTATGATGATGTGTGGTATTCATATTCACGAAATACATACATCACAACTTGAAAAACTATCAGCATTTTACCAAAATATTGAATGCATGTATTAACCCTCCTGTTGTCCTCAAGGAAGGACAAGAGGAAGGAAGGACAAGAGGAAGGAAGGACAAGAGGAAGGAGGGAAAAGAGGAAGGAGGAAAAGAGGAAGGAAGTAAGGAAGAAAGGAAGGAAGGAAGGAAGGAAGGAAGGAAGGAAAGGAGTAGGGAGGGAGGAAGGAAGGAAAGGAGGAAGGAAGAAAGCAAGGAAGGATGGAAGGAGGAGGGAGCAAAGAAAGAGGGGAGGAAAGAAGGAACAGTCAAAAGAGACGGGGACAATTTGACCCGGGAGGACGACACAAGGGTTAAGACATCTAAAAAATACTGCTAGGAACAAATCTGCATGCAGGAAATCATGCGTAGATGTGGCATTGATTTCTAATTTCAGTTGATTTCTATGCGGATGACACCGAATTGTATGTTGCATTAAAACTTGATACCACTGATGTTATGTTTCATGTTTTATGTTCAGAAGTCTAAGAAATCCCTGCAGTTGAATGACTTCAAAACATTATAACCTCCTCCCCCTCTCTCTGCCTAAGGCCTGCATTAACAATCTGTCCTCTAGTCCGGGCGCCTTATCTAATAATGTTCGAGAAGAGGCCCCGCAACCTAGAGTCATTTTTGATGCTCAGGTGACCAAAGTGCTTCAATTCTGCTTCGCCAAACAGAAACAGCTAAACAAAAATCAGGTCATTCCTTTCATCTGCTGACTCAGAAAAGGTCATCCAGGCTTTTATCTCCTCCAGACTTGATTACTGCAATGAACTCTGGTATCGGCAGGCGTAACAAGACAGTTGCAGTTGGTACAAAACGCTGCTGCAAGGTTTTTAACATGCACACAAGAGAATCCTTGCTGCCCTTCAATGGTTACCTGTAAGTTTAACAATTGATTTTAAGATTTCACAGCTTGTAAAATATTAAATCTTGCTTTACTGCTGACTGCTGTTTGGGCTCTCAGCTGTGCAACTTCCTGGCTGGAGATCTCAAGCAGAAAGACTCACTGTCAGCTTTTAAATCTCTTGTTAAGATTCACTTTAGTTTCACTCTTGTATGTGACTGACACCGGGAAGAATAAACTGAAACAAACAAACACACTGAAAGAGTAAAGAGTTGATTCTTTACAGCTATAAAAATGTCTTCTTTGTGTTACTTTGTCCAGACTGTGAGCTCAGACAGCAAGTTGTTAATATTCAGCTCCCAATGAGTTTTCACAGCATGGCTGCCAGCCTGCAGTTCTGCTCCACTGTATGCGAGATGTGACGACCTGCCTGCCATGTCAGTGGTGGTCAGCACATTGTTGACTCCGATATGACCCACGCAAGCACATGTCATCCACTGCATGCCCTCTAATGGCAGCTATTCCACTGCTAATTAATAATCACTGTCAAATCTGTACATCTGAGCCGAAAAAACCAGCGGTGCTCCCTCTGCGAGGACAAAGGAGGCAATCAAATTACCGTCCATTTTACTGATTTCATTTCCACAGTGGAGGCTGTGGCAGTGGAGCAGCTTCAGTGGGTAATGGTTTCTGGCAACGACGGGGCCCTTAGTCCTGTTCACTGGAGCTGCAACATCCCCCCAGGGTTTCATTGGCAGTTAGAGCTATCGTTTCTCTTTTCTTGATGTCATTTAATGAAAAGAAGTTATGCTTCTCGTTAACCTCATGCACTATTCTTTTATGCATTAAAAAAAAAATCTGGGCTATTGTGTGTCTACTCAGCTAAACAATGTCCTTGTGTAACTGCATAGGTCAATCGGAAGTGAAATTGGATCATTTAAAATTCATATATGAGAGCTGCATTATGGCCACAAATAAACTAAAAAGCTACTCCTTTACAGTGATTGTCAGCGGACGGGCCGGAGGTTTTTTAATTGGAGGGGCAGAAATGGTGAGAGTAGGAAGAAGGGGGGGGGGGGGGGGGGGGTAGGAAGGCGGGGGCTGGATGCTACTGCAGTATTTAAGGGTGAAGGAGAGAGAGAAAGACTTCTCCAGGGATAGGGTGCTTTACTTTGAAGTGTGGTGGTGAGACTGTGTGCTGCACCAAATCCCCCCCACCCCCCCTTCCACAATCCTGAGTCTATCAGGCTTTCTTTACTGCCATGTTTGCTCATTATGTTTTCATGGGCTGCTTCGAGACGCCTGAGTAGAATCTTTCGGCCCAGGAGAGACAAACTCCAGGGGAATAGGAATGAGGCAGAGATGTATTTTCAGGTCGGCTGTCGACATGGATTGATGTGGCTGACATCAAAACTACTCCTTTGAATCCGGGTGATACCTTGACATGTTAAGAATGTGTTATTGTGATTCCCTCGCTGACAAGTCGTAGCGAGTTAGCTCATGTGAACCAAGCCTGTACCTCAGCTCAGTCTGCCTCTCTTTAAGCCCAATAATGAGCTTGAGCCATTAGCTTCATGTTATGTTTCTTCATGCTCATTTGCCCGCATTAAATGTTTCTTTCTTTTGTCCCTGCCTCCTTATCTAAGCCCTGCATTTTATTCAAATTATGTCACACAAATGCCAAAGAAAAAATCAGCAAAATTGTCTTTTCTTTTGTTTTTTAACGATGTCTTGCAGACGTTTGACATTATCTTATGATATTGCATATTTTCTTGATTATTTGTCTTTAAATCAATGTATTTGTTCACTTAAATATCCATCAAGAGGTACCATGGTACTGTTTTTTTTCTTTTTAACATAATGGATAATGTAATGAGACACAAAAATGTCATGAGATACAGCATCATTTGGTAATAGGCAATAATTACCTAACCTCTGAAACTATTTTACAACTTGTACCACATAAATTGTATTAAACTGCCTGTTTAAGCCATTAAGAATGAGTAGAAGAATAATTTATTCGACTTTCGGGGTACCATCCAGTGGTTAAAATGAAGTGCTTGCTAGAGCTTTCATAAAACAGGGGGAGTTTATTTTTAAGTCAGACACTCTGTGAGCTGATTGAGTCCATCTAATGCACTCCTTTTTGACCTGATACTCACTCTAAACCAAATCTATCTGGACTAGCGTTCAGTAATGAGATGCATTAGAATCATGTGGCACAGAAATCCAATACTCCCAGCCATCCACTCCACCAATCCACTATCAACTAGGCCATAAACTGGGCTAAATTTAGTGCAGTCTTTTGTCTCTGGCAGCTATGAAATCTTATCGTTTTTACTTCTGAGACTTGTCAACACGCTGAAAATTGATGTCTTGTCAGATGATGTTTCGTGCTGTTTTAAACGTGATTCCATCGATTCCACTCTGCCAACCCGTCCTTTATCTGCAGCTCGTCGTGTGCCCTTCCTGTTGCACTGCTTGTCACTTATTTCAATATGGCTGTTTCATGGCGAGATGATAAAGCCTTTATCTAGCCTATTCAAAAACTGTCAGGCGCAGTCGCTGAGCGGGTAACAATTAATTTTCTCTAGTGACAACGCCTCAGCCGCTCCCTGAATTGAGATTAAATTTCTTTGTCAATTTTTATTTGAAAATGTATATTTCACAAACGGGTGTGCCATTCAATTTGGCACACATAGCTGTGCTCACAATCCATTTGATTCCCCTCAGTGGGGCCCCAGAGCTGTCAGCCGGCGAGTCAGTGGGATGCTATGGATTGTGACAAACTGCAGCAGATGACAGTTGAAAGATGATGGGGAGCGATTGTGCTGCACTGTTGGCAAATGGGATTTACTGATATACAAGTACCGCATCGTATTTCACTTCACATGTAAATGTATGTATTTAAATATGATGCCCCACAAAGTCAAATGACAACATGCCAAATGGTACATATTTGGTCAATGTTAAGTCCATGATCTGACTGTCTGATGTCTGTTTTATCATATAAATAAGACAAAGCATCTGAGGCTGAAGTCAATGCTGAGGTAGTGTAGAGTGCAATGCCACTAATGTCCACTAGATGTCTCCTCCAACTGATTCCCATCTAGAAAGCATCAATTTCTCTCTAGAAACACTGATTTTATCCTTTTATTTAACATGTAATTATGGTCTCAATTGCTAAATGTTGACCCTTTAATAAGTGTGCTAGTGGTCATTTAGGAAATTATTGCTCCGTTAATAAGATTTGAAAAATTAAAGTAAGCTAGCTGATGTGTGGTGTACGGCCAGTAGGTAGAGTTTGAGCTAAATGCTAATGTCCGCGTGCTCAATATGGCAATGCTATTATGTTGATGCTAAGCAGGTATAATGTTTATCATGTCACCATCTTAGTTTATTATGTTATGATTTATACGTGTTTAAATTCTGACCTGGCTAGTGGACCTTGAATTCAGTACAATAATTTTTTAGGGGAACATGAATGTACCAAATTCATGGCGAAATTTTCAATAGTAGTTGAGACGTGTCACAAAACCCCCCCCCAAAAAAAATCAACGTCCTGGTGTCGCTAGAGGGAAAATCAGCAAATCTATAAACTCCTCTAGTGGTGCCGTGATTTTCCATACAAAATTGTGTATTTTAATCCATCGAGTTGTTCAGATGTTTCAGTCTGGTCCAAAATGGTGGATTGAACTATGACATCATCACAATGTATAATTTAACCTAACTAGACAGATAAAGCAAGAATGATAGCCATTAAAATGAGCTTGAGCTAAATCTCTACATAACTCTCATCTGTACTTGAAAAATATCAACTTTGATGACTCGTTTTGATATTTCACATAACTAAATGAGGTATAGCTAAAACTAGTCATCAAAGGGGAAAACTGTTAAATTAGTCATGCTAAAGCTGACCATTAGCTTCTACAGTGGTTTTCATGGGATCTGTTGAGGTTGAGCTGATGGTTCAAGTTAATCTATTATATTGATTTCAGTATAAATATTGTAATATACATCATACATAAAGTATGTATAGTTCATGGACACCTAGGAAAAAAAGTGATAGATTTAATTATGTATCATGTTTTTCTCTGTAAATAATCAACAGTATCTGCATTTTTAGGGACTCTTCGGAGTTGTAAGGTGATTTAAAATAGTTTAAAATATATACTTGGATACTTGTTTCTAACTGTGTAATTTAAGATGACTAAGATTAAAATTATTATTTAGGAACAATAACAAATGGTTAACTACACAGCCTCAGACGAATAACTGCACTTTCTCACATTTGGAGGTGGGAGAACAGTGCTCAATCCCACTCGAATCCTCTGAGTCTGTGCATCGACAAAGCTGGTGGAGAGAAAACATTTTTCGTTATGAAATATGCATGGTGTATTCAGCACAAAATATGTCACCGCTATCTTACTCTGAACTGCTTTCCATGATCCGTCTTTTATGAAAAATGCATGTGTTGTTGTGCCTGAGAACTTCGGCGCAGCCAAACTTCAGTTCGATTAGGGAGAAATCAAAGCACGGATCCTCTGCTAGGAATAATTCATCTTCATTCAGATGCATTTGGTTTCCCCGAAAAAACTCACGACATTGAATAAAGTGGAGAGAGAGAGAGAGAGAGCGGAGAATTCCTCTCTCTGCATGACCAACCTCCCACATCCTCGAGCTCAGTCTGAGGATACATGAAACGGAGCCACAAGCCGCAATAAATCTGCAGGATCTCGGTCCTGTGTGAAAGTCTGCAGGATCGATCCAGGAAATACACTAATAAATCAATAATTACGATACATAAAAGTTCACAAAAATAAAGTAAAAAAGCTATATTTTATGCCATGATTGATTGATATAAGTTAAGACAGCGATGCATTTGTCTGTCCGTCTTTCCTTGGGAGGAGTAGATTTATAACGAACCTGCTGAAGGCCTCGTCGTCCTCCACCTTTCAGACAACTATTAATCACCAACACCTGGATTAGAGATGCCTGAATTGCTATAATTAATAACCATAAACCTCTGGGATTTTTTAAGCAGTGAGTCTACACTGTTTGTTGGAGGGGGGGGCTTTTGGACACTGATGGACAACCACATCTTTTAAGACCCTGAGCCAGTCACTTGTTCTTAAGAAATGATCAGAAAGTGATGCTTTTTCCCTCCTTTTTTTCCTCCCTGCTACTAGCTTGCGGCTCTCCTTTTATTAGTGTGACGTGTGCTCAACTTATTATTTCACACGCTCTGATATTGCAGGTAAAAATTTGCAGCTGATATTAAGTGGATGCATTTACACATTTAAACCTGTGAGTGGTGCTGTCAGCCATGCATGAACTGTGTGTGTGTGTGTGTGTGTGTGTGTGTGTGTGTGTGTGTTTATGTTTATACAGCTTCTCCTCCAGTGATCACAGGACAGTGTCTGCAAAACAGAAATGTATGACAATTAAGACAATGGACCAGACAGAATGAGGCCCTCTGTGTATTCATTTATACTGCCCCCCAGCACACACACACACACACACACACACACACACACACACACTCACACACACACACACACACACACACACACAAATGCACGCTTGCACACACATACACGCTCATTTTTCATTCACTTCATCCGTTTATCTCTCTTCCAGCTGGATATACATTCACTACTTTTATTTTTCTCCTTATCAAAACATCTATGATGCAATTTAATTTAATTTAATTTTTTCAAACATTAAAAAAATCTAAAATTTTGATGGGTTAGGGCTGCAACAATAAGTCAATTAATCAATCTGTGAACAGACGTATTGAGCAGCATACCCATTGATAGTATTATATATATATATATATATAATCCTGAATATTGACGAATAGGGGCGGGCTGCAACAAATACTCAACTATTAAATTAATTAATTAATAACCCTAACATTAATATTCTGATAATTTATAATATTATATATTATATTTTTATTGTTTTGAGTCATTTTTTAAGGAATAAAGTCAAAATTATTTGATTCCAGCTTTTCAAATGTGAATATTTAATAATCTACTAAAAACAAAACTGAATATCTTTGAGTTGTTCACTGTTGGTCAAGATAAAAATAAGACAACTGAGGACATCATCTTTGGGAAACAGTGACATTTTCTGACAAAACAACTAACTAATTAATCCAGAACATAATCAACAACAGACTAAATGATGAAAATCGATCAAAACCACGAGACATTTGACATAAAACTAAACAATAAAATGCTTAAATCCAGAATTACATCACCGTAAAGTAAAAACAATGCCCACATTATAAACAGTGCACAGTACAAACTAGCACCAGTGTGAAAAAAGGATTATTATAGCTATATTATTTACTCAAAGCACTTAATATGAATGCACCCTGGACCTGTAAGTATGACACTGCTGAGTATGTAGGCTACCATTGTTATCTTTGTTCCCATTATAATATATATAGTATACTCTATATGATGCAGCTCCTGTTGTTCTAGTATTGAGCTGTGCTGGCAGCAGTCCAACATTTCTGAATTCATCACCACCAACATGAGTCTGAGATGTGGGGCGCTTTCAATGAATACACAATAATATTACTTTATACCACCTGCAGTTTGTTCAATTGTGAAAACACTAGAAGAGAAAAGTGAAATAAGTTTGCAAAAAAAAAAGTATAGTATTTGCTAGTAACAGATTCAAACACACAAAAAATATATTGAAAAATGTAAATAGAACAAAGTAAAATAACGTGACTGTGTATTAAATTGGTGCTTAACAAGAATATTACAAAAAAATAGCCATGAATTCAATATATCAATGGGTTTTACACTGAAAATCTGCCACCTTGGTGACTATCTTTATGTTTAAGCACAACACCTGTAGTTTAAAATGATAACAGTGGTAGATTTACTACTGAAAAAGCTTAATTTATTAAACTATTGGTCCTTGGTATCGGTCAGAAGTGGACAATAGCCAGCTTTTTGATGTTAACTAGCTTTTGTTGGCAGATTTAATTAGGTTTAGCCATCTAGCTAATTAAACTAGCTCACTTAATTGTTAGAAACGGTGTATGTTGATGACTTTTTAATGTTGTTTTGAAACGCAAACCCTGTAAAAGAAATGTTAATACAGTATTACAAATATTATGAGTATGATAAGGGAAAATGTATGATTAGACTGTTATTTCAAGCTAAACGCTAATGCTAAACGCAAACGCTAAACGCTAAACATCTAGGCCTTGATACAGTAGATGTGTCTGCCCTAAATTTGGCTTTTTATGAAAAAGTAAACATATAACAGACAAACTAATATAGTTAGTTAATTATGCTTTTTGGATTTGGAAGTAACGCTTGATTTCTACTGTAGCTAATAAACTAATAAGCTGCACATGCTAACTTTTGCAATCATTAAAGCAGACAAACGCACGGTTTAATCCGTTGTTTACACTTTTAATTTTGGGTTTGAAAAGGATAAAAACAGACACTACCTTAAACTATTCAATGCTAATATTACACTTACTAGAGTGTAGAAATCCAAAGCTTGACAGGCCTGCCGTGCCCAGTTATGGTTGCTAATCTTTTGGAAGGGGGTTAAGCTCATGGTAAATAGGTCTTGTTGTGTATTTTTAAAAAGCAGAAAAATATTAATCCACAGCAGCTCGTGAGCCTCACGCAGCTCGCATCCAACCTTTAATTGGCGGCTCGCATCGCAGCTAATAATTATGATAATGCAGCTAATACACATAACTCATAGGGACCGCAACAACAAATTATGAATATAACATTAGGAAAGTCAAGGAAATGCCGCTCCAGTGCTGTCATAAAACACTTTTACGCTGTATAGTCTCATTCCAGCTTTGTGTTGTTTTGCTCCTGGCCTGTAAATATATATGCATCATGTTGGCTTCCCCATCTCCTCCTCAGACATTCATTTTGGCCAACTGGCAGCTTTGGCAGTAATCACCAGAGTGACGTAGTCTAATGTTGCGAGGAGATCAGTCGACCACGGTGAAAATTATCCCCGCACACTCCTCCTCCTCCATATAAGCACGGAGGCAGAAACATCTGCGATAGACTAAACAAAAAGGAGCCGAGTGTCCAAACTGGACCGTCATCACACTGAGCCAATACCAGTATGTTTACTCACAGCCGAGCAGCTAAATGTTCACTGCTCTCTAGTCCGGCTGTTGTGTCTATTCTCAGTGTTTTATATGGTGTAGACTATATGAGGCCTGTTCATACTTTCACCCCTCAGAAGCAGCTTTGATTTGATGTTAGGTGACTGATGCTGTGAAAAGAGCCCCGGGCAGTGTTCTTGTAAGTATTAAAACGTGTGTTTCATCATGACAGCGCTCTCCCAGATGAATATTGCAGGCAGAAGGTGGGAAGGCGGCCCGATCTGGTTGTTATGGCTTGGTCGCACTACATGACTTTCAAAGTCGTCAGATCGCTCTGTACTCTTCGCACTACACAACTTTCTGTCTTGTAAGTCGGAAGTCTTGAAGTCGTTGTGGTTTGCAAACTGTATATGACTGAGCAGTGACGGATGGGGAGGGGAGGAGGGGGACGGGGGACGGGGGTTCACACATTGCAAAAATCTTTCAGCCAGACCAATCCATGACTAGTCTGTCTGGCTTTAAAACCACGTTTTGTCACAAAAACACAACTGAGAAGGAAATGATGCACTTCCACCCCATGTCTGCGCTCTTATGGCTGTAGCTCATGATCATGTACTCCATTTAATCGATCCATACTCCTATCGATAATTACAATTTAAATATCTATTAGTCGAAATGGTGGTACGAGTAGTAGTAATAGCTTTATCGTCATTATATTGAGGGTCACATGACAATATAACTACATTTATATAGCACTCTCTGAGGCATAAAAGCATTTAAGACAATTAAAAACAATTGAATACATAAAAAAACATTAGAAGTATTCAATAAGAGCAATAAAGTGCACTATGCCATATCAAAATATTAAAGAAATTAATTAAAGAAATCCCTAATAACATTCTTACTAGTAGAAATTGTATTTCAAGATAAAAAAATCTAAGAATCCTTAAAAAGTATAAGTGGCTTTTTACACATTTAATAGCAACATGGATGTATGTATTGCAGATATCGCTAATCTAATTGTTCTTAGTAAAAAAAAAAGATGATTTCAGACATTCACAATGACATTATTCCTGGGACAAATGACGTCACTTTAGGCATTTATGTGTATTAGACTTTCAATTTAAGATATCCTACTTTTTTTTTTTATATCAGCAATAGAAATCTTACAAAGAAAAACTCCCATTTCATACATCTAAAATCCAATTGTCATAACTTTGATTTCTGATATCCAAAATGAAAAGGCATTTCAGATATCCATCATATCAATTTTGATTATGACTAGTGAGAATATAATTACAATGTCCACAATTTGTATTATGATTAGTAAAAATGCCTTATCCATATCTTAAATGGGTGTACAGTATTTGCAGCACAATTGTATTTCATTGCATTGTCTCTAATTGCATGTATTTGGTTGTGTTTTTACGCATTTGCAGCACATTTCTGTAGTTATGTTATCTGTGTTTGCGGTGTGTTTATGTGTTTGTGGTTATTGGTGTTCTTCCTTTCTTGCATTGTGTGTATTTGCAGCATAGTTTTGTATTTGGTATTTTGGTTGGTATTTGTCTGTATTTCATTGTGTTTTTGCATTTAATGGGGTTTTCTGTAATTTACTATATTTTCTTTATTTGCATTATATCGTTGTTGTACTTCTGCATTTTCTATTAAGTGTGAAAAGTCTAATACTAGCACCTCTGAAAACATATTTGCAAAAACACAACGCCTGTGTTAGATCTTGCTGTTGTTATTTTACCGTACACTACGACCTTTTGTGAAGCTTTACAATATTGAATTAGGGGATCAGGAGTTCTTTACACAATTCATATCCACTGACATTTTGTGGGCTCACGGGTTGCACATTGTGCCACAGTGGAGAAAGCAATCGATGGCCTCAGCATTTCTCTGTGGACCGACGGCATTCTGCAGTACAGGGAGAGTGTTTGCCACACACGGCGGGATCCTGGTCCTGTGCAGCCCATGGGGAGAGCTGTGTACACAACTCTGTAGATTCACACAAGGTGAAAAGGTGGTCGAGATGCTGCTTACTCATCTATTCCTCTCACGTTTGGACCGAGAAGACAGAGAGACAAGGACGGGAGGGGCTACCTCCTTTCACAGCTAAACCCCCAAATGTCATGGAGGGGGCAGTGCATTATTGCCATGGAAACCCAGCTTCAGTAATATTTGATTTAGATCAGCTGCAAGGCTATGATGAGATCCCTCACACATGCTTTCTGCTCTCCAGGTGACTGGATTTTCAAAGTTGGGAAGCCACCTGGAACAGATTGTCATCATTCAGCTCTCCTGGCCATTGGGATTAGTTCAAACTCTGGTGATAATTGGACTGGGAAAAAGAGGACTCCATCTTCATGTTTTCTGCCTTCTTCTTTCCATATGGAGTTCATCTCAGTCTATAGGTTTGTCCCAAGCAACTCCCGCCGTGCTGAAATACCAGCTCACAGCGAAATGAAACTGCTTTCAACGCATAGAAATACTGTGCAATCAGGTTATGTGCTCAAATGTGCTACTAAATTACATCATTTCCAATGAGCTGAAAGTCCAGCAAATGGACTGAGATACACAAAACAACACACCTGAGTCATGGACAACATTAAGATTACTGTATCTAATACTGCACAGGCCCGACTGCCTGCAATATGAACCCTTCTGTCTAGACACCCATTACCCGCCTGCACCTAAAACAGAGGAATCAATACCATCGCAGGGAGTCATAATGGCCCAATTACTGTTTGTAGGTTTGTCAATGCCACGTCTCTGAGGATGCCTGCAAAAGGCCACGCGAAACGCTGAGTGCAGGAGTAATGCCATACATTTGTAATAGTATGAGCATGTGTGTTGAGCGTGGTCGGGTTGTATTTTCTGAGCTGCACTGCTGTGACATTTATGAGAAAAAGGTGACGGTAAAGCTACTGTGTGTTCAGACTGGTGTTTGTGTTGTGACACTGCTGGGCTTGAAACAACAACTGCTAGAACACTTGATGCAAGCCTTGTTTTATCAGCAAATTGTGTTACGTTTGTTATATTTCTTCTACTTCATGTACTTTTTATTATACTTAATGTGGACATGACAAACTTTTTGTGATTTTCTGTTATTTTTATACTGTTGTGATGCTGGATTTCTGAGTCAGAGTATAAAACATGAGGTGAATATATGTTAAAAATGCTCAAAATCCAGGGCTTCAGTCATATTTACAGAGTTACCTCTACTTCTTCTCTGCAGTCTTTGTTGCTAAGGTTGCTCCATGGGTTGTTTCTGTTGTCCACTCACATATTTTGGATCTGATTTAGGCTCTAACATGTAGGGAAGAACAAGAAAAAGAAGTGAAATCCTGCTATAAATGTTTCTTTACATAGCCTTGAACCAGTGGAAGCTTTTGGAAGGGGGGCCTTAAAGAGACATGAGCTAAAACAGCCTGTTTCAGACAGAGGATTGATAAAGGGCCAGAATAAGATAAACAAGTAGTTTTTAACTGGAAATCATATAAAGATATTCCAGTAGAGCTCCAGAATATAGATATATAACTAAAAATGTGCATGATACGGCCCCTTTAATTCCTATTTTGTCAATTTAAAGGTCAATAGTTTTATACGCTTAAATGCTTAAATGAAATGTGAAATGTGAAAGGTGTCGCTTGTAGTTACAAACACAATTTTTTAGCAGTTTTACAGCCAAACATTTTCATTTATAATTTTACTCTCATAAATCTGATTTTGAACCATAGTAAGCAGCTGTTTTCAGCTCTAAAAAAACTCTGATTAACCTACTTTATACTACCTGCTCAGTGCCAAACAGCAAACAGACAAAGTTAACGACCAGCTGGTGAACATAGTGGGGCATTTAGCGGCTAAACAGCCAGATATTTCCCTCAGGAGCTGCTGGAGACCAAACCAGAACTAAGAAGAGAGTGATTTTTTTCTTCACCATTCATCGAGTGGACAGAAACGCGACTCCAAATGAATGCTAATGTTGTTTAACCCTCCTGCTGTCCTCGAGTCAAGGAAGGATGAGAGGGAGGAAGAAAGAAAAGGAGGGAGGAAGGAAGGAAAGGAGGGAAGAAGGAAGGAAGGAAAGGAGGGAGGGAGGAAGGTAGGAAAGAGGGAGGGAGGAAGGAAGGGAGGAAAGAGGAAGGGAGGAAGGAAGCAAGAAAAGAAGGAGGAAGGGAGGAAGAAGGAAGGAAAGGAGGGAGGAAGAAGGAAGGGAGGAAGGAAGGAAGTGAGGAAAGAGGGAGGGAGGAAGAAGGAAGGAAAGGAGGGAGGAAGCCACCTCATGAAGAATGGCTCCATGCGAACTACATAAATCAGAAGGAAGGAAAGGAGGGAGGAAGGAAAGAAGGAAGGAAGGAAGGAAGGAAGAAGGAGGAAGGGAGGAAAGAAGGAGGGACGAAGGGAAGGAAAGAAGAAACAGTCAAATCAGACGGGGTCAATTTGACCCCGGAGGACGACACAAAGGTTAAAGTCTACTAAATGTGTAAAGAGGAAACTTCTTACCACTTATTAATCTATTAATATGTGAGTGTTTTTAAAATGTTCTTAAACGGTCAAAGAAAAATCAATTAGAGCAGATTTGATATTGTTTCTGTGCTATGTTTCTCTCTACTGCCTCTAATGTTTAGAGCTAAAGTCACATCCTTGCCACCCTACTGTAAAACAACAGCAGGCTCTCTGTAGGTCGATCTGAAAGTCACTGTAATAGTGGCACGAATTATATATGAATGTGAGTCATTTGATTTTGTACAGTGTCATTAATTAATGTGTCTGTCTGTGTGTGTTTGTGAATTGCTTTCTTTGTATTAGCACTTTTTCTTGCCCTCCATCCTTCACCAGAGAGTATACTCGTTCTCTACCTCCTCCTTCTCCTTTCACCAGCTCATGAAGGATGGCTCCATGCGAACTACATAAATCAGAATCCACTGAACAGGTGCACACCTCCGAATTAGAAAGGTTTACGGAGACATTTTAAAGGTGAAATTGAGGGGAAAAGATAAGAACAAAAGCAAAGACTTCGGTTAGACTTCAGGTGATAATATCATTCTTTTTTAAGATTCACAATCAGGTATCTCACCTGTATTTAACTGACAGCAAGGTTGAGCAGACGTTAAAAGATGATACATAAGTCGCCCCTCACCCCTGTTGGCCTCTCTGTGGAGGTCTGCGTCACATACTGAGGTTGGGGAATTGAATAGTCAGGATATAAGAGGGTTCTTTTTGGGACCATTAGTCAAAGGCAGGGAAACTATCATGGCTTTGATTACAATGGTGTGAAGTATTCCCCCAGGGTCCTCTCTTCTTCATTCATATTCTGCTCTTTAAACATCCCATTCATCAATTACCACTGCTGCAACCACGTGGCCGCTATTGTTCCTGTGCATTTTAGACAGACAGACAGACAGACACACACACACACACACACACACACACACACACACACACAGACAATCACATGCTGAGAGTAATGCAGGTTATGCATTAACACCCCCCAAACATGAAGGGTCCATTATCATATACATGCACAGATGCACACATGCATGCACACACACAAATGGCAAATTTAATCATCGTTTCCTGGATGCGGCTGCTCGGTGTCCTTACACAAGGATACTGCTGCAGATATGAGGTACGGGTTTAGGCTATTGTTTAACCCTCCTGTTGTCCTCGAGTCAAGGAAGGAAGGGAGGAAGAAGGAAGGAAAGGAGGGAGGAAGGAAGGGAGGAAGAAGGAAGGAAGGAAAGAAAGACAGAGGAAAGAAGGAAGGTAATGGGGAGGAAAGAAAGAGACAAGAATGAAGGGATGAAGGAAGGAAGGAACAAAGGAAGGAAGGAAGGAGGGAAGGAAGGAAAGAAGGAAGGAGGGAAGAAGGAGGGAAGGAGGAAGGAAGGACAGAAGGAAGGAAGAAAGGAGGTTGGAGGAAGGAAAGAAGGAAGGGAGGAAAGAGAGAAAGAGTGAGGAAGGACAGACGGAAGGAAGGAAGGAAGGAAGGAAGGAAGGAAGGAAGGAAGGAAGGAACAGTCAAAACAGACAGGGTCAATTTGACCCGGTAGGACAACACGAAGGTTAAAAGAAAACTGCACCAGTGGACGGAAGGAAGGAAGGAAGGAAGGAAGGAAGGAAGGCATTGTTGTCTACCAATCAGTTGTCTTTTGGTCAATCATTTAGCTTTAGACTGAATTATTTCAACACCTATTGGATGTATTACCATTAAACTTTGCACAGAAATTGTCATTAATCATGGTCTCTAGTTTGTGCCTGGATTAATCCTATACTGACTTTAGTGATTCTCTAACTTCCCCTCTACCTCCACCATGAAGTTGACATTTTTAAATCAAATGTCTAAGTGAGTATTGGATCGATTGTCATGTTTCTACATTAATATCCCTCTCAGCATGAATTGTAATAACTTTGGCGACATTTTCTAATTTAACAAATGTTTAATGACCACATACCTGCAATTTTCATTCAACATTTTCTTTGCCTCCTGTGGACTTCTAATTAAATTGTGTTTCATGGGAAAAGTGGATTTAATTCAGTGAAACATGAGTCAAAACCCAGATGCCACATGACCACAATACTAATAACCTAAGACCTGACCTGAGACTAAAGTTCTACTGTGTGCTTAATGCAAGTTAATAAATGTTAACGCTGCTGTGACTCAGTACAGCCGAACAAAACTGCTAGTCTGGGTTTATGGCGCTTTTCCACTACACAGTTCCAGCACTACTCGGCTCAACTCGACTTCACACGGTTCCAGGAACAACCTTTTCCTTTACAAAAGGTACCTCCTCAACGTGGGCGGGGTCGTCATAGCAACGGCTCTGCGAAACTGCCGTGACTTCGTTTTATACGTGACACAAACACACAAACAATGGAGGACATGGAGGCGATGGTGTACTTGCTGCTGTATGTGGCTTTCTGTCACACACAAAGCAAGAACATTGAGCCGTATGGCTGTAACGCTGTTGCCGGTATTTAAAAATGGCGGGTTTGATTCTTGTGTGAGACGGCTCATGACTCTTCCAGCGACAACTCTTCTGACCAATCAGTGGCCAGCAGTCTGATGACATCACATTTAGTATTGGCTCGGCTCGCTTGGAACCTCAGCAGAGCAGATACTAAAAAAGTAGCAGGTACCAGGTACTATCACTAGTGGAAATGCAGAAAAAACCGAGTCGAGTCGAGTCGTGCTGGAACTGTGTAGTGGAAAAGCCCCAATAGTCTCTTGTTTTTAGGGTTTAGAAATACCTTAATGCACTACTATTTTGCAACAGAAAATATATAATGACAGAGCCACCAGAATGACGTTTGCAAAATGTTCAGACAATGTGGGTTTTTAAAATTTATAATATCTCCCCATTGCATCTGAAGCATAATTTAGTTATATTCAGGTACTCAAAGTACTTTTTTTATTTCAGGAATCTTGATTAAATAATGAAAAAGTCTAAAGTGGCTTTAAATAAGACAAAAAAACCATAACATTTAACTGAAAATACAATCGTTTCCTAACCTTAACCAAAGAGATTTTTTTGTTAAAACTTAAAAACATGCAGGATTTAGGAGGCAATCCCTGATGTTCAATGTCAAATTCTTGGGCCCAAAACATTATGCATAATCCAGACATGCAGACAGCATAACAAATCACTAGAATTCATTTACAGAAGGCTTTTTGCATATGATATGTCACCACCAACACAATGCAATCACTTCACCCCAACACAGGTACCACAATGTCACGTCTCTATCCCCTCATTCAATCTCTTTGCTCTTCCCTAATGTAAGAGTATGGCAGGTAGTGGCAGCTGGCTAATGCCTTTTAGTTCTATGTGTTTAATTTGTATCCGGTAAGATGCACATGATGCTCATTACAGCTTCCCATACAGTCACATAAATGAGAGGATGTAAACAGAGCAGAGAGGAGGGAGAAAGAGAAAGAGAAAGAGAAAGAGAGAGAGAGAGAGAGAGAGAGAGAGAGAGAGAGAGAGAGAGAGAGCAGGGCAGTGCGATGCAGAGCTGGACTTCACAAAGGAATCTGCCCCCTCTGAGGCAGGCAGCTTCAGAGTTCATTTGTCAGTTTACAGATCACTAGCTCCTCTAAAAGACACAGAGGGCCACAACCCCAAATCTGGAACAGCAAAACACAGGACTGGTTGGGGGTTGGTGGGGAGAAGCGAAAGAGGGGGGGGGGGGGGGGTTGTATTGGTGGACGAAGAGATTTTGTTCATGTTTGAAGGAGACAAAAGACAAAAAAAAAGAAGAAGGCTTGGATAGAAAGAGTGTTAAAGAGAGAGACAAAGGGTAGTAGAAAAGAGAAAGTGATCACCATTGTGTACAGTCTGGGTCCAGATGGGGAATAAAACATGCATGAGTTGCTTGCAGCCCGAGAAATAATTACAGTCATTTAGCCGCGCCGCGTAAAAGACTGCATCTGACCCAGTCATGAGCAAATACACACGTGCACACACATAAACACACACACACACACACACACACACACACACACACACACACACACACACAGAGTGATATATATAGTTCACATAAATAATACATACAGACACCAACACACTGCATACCAATGAGAAGGAAGAAAAAGACAATTTAGACTTTAGGAAACGGAGGTGAGGGAGGGGGGGGTGGTGGGGGGGCTCCTGTGGACTTACTCAACCTTTCCCTCCAAGGAGACTTCTCATTAACACTTCCTGTCCAGAGTGAGACCTCGTACACCGACAGGCTCCAGACAACAAAGAGAAAGCTTTAGCAACGTGAAAGGAATAATAGTGTTACCCATAATCACTGATAGAGGTGCAATGATTAGTCGATTTAATGGACTAAAATCAAAGGACATAATTAGTTGCAGTTGAATTTAATTGTCGATAATTCGACATCGTGCATGTTTTTTGTGCTGTGGAGCTGAACTAAGAATGTTTTTCTTGAGTTGAGTATCTAAGGAGTGAGCCATCTTGCTTCTTTATTATCTCTGCTGAGAATTACACGTGCGTACAATAGTGACTGGGAAGGGAAAACAAAACAAAGCAAACAAAGACAAATTTATCTTGGCTGTTAACATCGTTGAAAATCCTGACAGGTGATGTTGACAGAATGAAAAAGAGACAAGTCTACAGTACGCACAAGATAGAGTTGTTTTTTTAGTTTGTCTTCAAGAACAGCAGTTGGTTGCAGCAGTTTTGTGATTTAATGATCTCGTGCCTCGAGATTTCGCAATATTAAAACAGAATGGACGTAACATCCGTGACGTCACCCATTGGTTTGTGGACTGCTGCTCGGAAGCCAATAGTTTCGAATCTAGGCAGCGCCAGCTTGAAAATTTCAGGTGCATACTGGGAAATATAAAAACACGGATTGTACTTATATGGGCATGAGGCGGGGCCATGGGCGGAGCGGGGAGGTTGCTATGGTTGCGAGGGCTGGATCTCGAGGACATTGCGCAATCAACTTGTCAATCAGGACGTAGCCACGCCCTAATGCATACCCTGCTTTATTGTCAAATATAAAATCAGGGAGGCCAAAATGTCCCAAATGAACATCATACTGCATTGAAGAAGGCTTTAAATTAGCGATTGAGACCATAAACACATTTTGAAAACGTTTACTGAGGTTAGAAATCAAGTGAGAAGTTGGTGAATTCTCCATCGACTTGTATAGAGACGGTCGCCCCCTGGTGGCCTTTTGATAGAATGCAGTTCTAAGTTATTTCCACGTTGGCCTCATTTCAGAGGACCAGAACTCCCCGCCTGGTCACACCCCAACTAAATAATTATCTTTGCAAGATGAACGTAACCTGTATTGTGAATTTCCTATGCTGTCATTCAGAGACTAATGTTAGCAGAGCGCTGAACTCCAGCAGTAACAAACGAGACCGGCTCACCAACACAGACTGCAGCATTAAACAACTTAAACAAACTATGAGATGAAGAAAATAACTCAGTGCTCAGCATGGTGGACAGTGATTGTATTCCTGGGAAAACCCTGATATAACACTGTGGTGCTATAGCAACTCATTATCAGTTTAATCGTTTTTATAATCGATGAACAGTCGGTGATCAAATTAGTCATGAGTTGCAGCCCCAATCACTCACAGTGAAATTAAATTAATATAGCCATATAGCTTTCTCCCCCGATAAATAGACTTGGTTACATGCCAAAAAATAATTGTCCCCTATACATGACCATCAGATGTTTGAGTTATTTATAATATCCAGCCTTAATAAAGCATTTTCTTTCCCATGTACCTTTCATGCATAGTGGTCACTATAGTGGACAGCTATTGAAAAGATGTTCTCTTATGCATGATGATGGATTTTGATGGCGTAGTTGCACTTCAGCCACCAAAGTGGACTCTAGTGCGTCATCTCATACACTACCACTTCATCTGCAGTAACTTTTTTGGTTGTAAATCAGTTTATTTATAGTTGCTATAATGTATAGTAATGTAATCTGATGAAAAAAAGAAGTTCAAATTTTTTTTTCATGTCTAAAGAGAAATGAAAACCCAACAAATCCTGACTGAGGTTATCATAGTTCATGCATGAAAGGGTTAAATGGAAAATAATGCAGCCTACCAAGCTTTTAAATGACCAACAGGAGGATATAAACCTGCTAAAAAGCTGAACTTACTATCCTCCATTTACAGTTTACAGTCAGGGAGATATACAGTGCAGCTACATAGACTTGTAAATCAAACCCACTCAACGATGTCATGGTTAAGTAACTTATCATATGTATGGCACATCCATGCACCCATCCACCATATTTTTCTTTCATGTCACCGCTCCAGCCCTCAGGTTCACGGTGAGTGTCCGATTTTGAGAGGCTCTGAGGGGGTTTGAATCACTCATGAGGCAGAGTCTCGTCTTTTGTCTTCCTCCTGTCACCTTTGCCTTTGTCTCTGTTTTAGTCCTCCACGGTTTTGACAAGCTGACACCAAAGCCTTGTTTCATCCCTGCTCCTTCAAGCTGCGGATGACACTTCAGGTAGAGAAACATTGCGGTGAGTGACACCTTACCGCCGATGAACAGAGGGAGCCCGTATAGCTCATCCTGAGGCAGACGGGGAGGCTGGGTAGAGATTGAAATGTCACAATGGTTGCAGTCATAAGAGCAAGAAAGATGATTTCCCAGCAAGTGTACAAGATTGCAACGGTCCTCAGTCTGGTTTTAGTTACAGACCATTAAACAGCTGCAACACATTAAGAGCAAAGACTACCAGATAGATACTGAATAGATTTTCTAAATACAACATTTCTGATATACTTGAAGGATACATACCCAATAGATCCCTCAGATATTTAACTAGTCCGTGCTAGTACCTGCGTTTAGCTAGCATACTGCACCGACTTCCAAATGTTGTTAAATGCTTCATAACTTTTGCTTTCTGCTGCTGATTTCCAATTTAAAACAAGGGGATGGACAAAATAATAGAAACACCTTTAAGTGTAATGCAGTCTCTTGCAAAACCGTCACCCACTACGACCTTAGCAGTGTTGGTGCAATAACATTACTTTATAATCACTTAATTTAGTGACAAGTAATAATTATACTGTGAGGAAATATGACATTATAAAATAAGGACAAGGTTATGGAAAAAAAGGGATATTTTTAAGTTAAAAGGCCTATAGTGGGAAAACGTTATTATGAAAAAGAATTGTATAGAAACATTGCATTAAATAATAATTTCATAATGAGTTTTTTTTTATTTATTTCATTTCATTTATTTTCATTTACAGTATTATATTTGACTTTATTAATGTGATTATGTATTTCATAATGTCTTATTGTATTTATTTATTTGATATTGACCACTTTGGATTCCCATATTTGACTTACTCATTGTGATTTTAACCTTCCTCTTGTCTTCTTCAACTCCTGTCCTCCCAGTTCAAATTTGACCACAGATGCTCCACATTTTAATAAAACACCCACAATTCAAAGTAGTGATGATTCATTTTACTTGCAAATAATGTGGTATGGAACCATCTATGTGATTTTCAGGCAATTGGACAAAAGAAAACCATATTTCTGATATAAAAACCTTTGAAAACTGGTCAAATTTCTTTATGTAAAGCACTTTAAGTTTGTGTTTCAGAAAGTCTAAACTTGAATTGCCTTTCCTTAAATTTAGCTTTTTAAGTTTGATCTGTTATAATAGCTCAACGTGGGCTTCAGTCTCACATTGAATTTATCTGTAAAGCTTCCTGACTGGTTTGTTTTATGGCCAGATAGTCTGACTGGTTTGTGACTTGTTCAAAGAGCAGCTTTAAAGGTCAGACTGTACCACTGACTGTAAATGGACTGAGCCGATAAAAGCATGCATAGACGTGGTATTTTTTCCATGCAGACAAACTTAGAAAAAGCCTGGTTACACCATGATCCTACTGTGCACTGAGGAGGAAAATCACCTTAACAGGTAATTACATGGTCAAACATTCATACCAATCTTTAAACAGCCCACTAAGTTTGAGATAGCAGATATAATCTAGTTAAAGCATGTTAATTAACTGCCCCTCTCCCTTAAATGCAATATATAAGGTAATATATACCCTCAGGTGAAATTCCTCTGCTTGAACAAAGGAATATAAATTAACTTTTATGTATTAATTCTTTTTTTTTTTCTTTCTTTATCTATCGTAAATCTAACAAGGGTATTACATTACACGCTTACATCTAGTTGCAAGAAATTATTACATTAAGGTCAAACGTTATCAAGAGGGGCAATTTTGATATTAAATTCAGGCTGCTCCTTTTCAGGTCGTAATAGGCTCGTGTGAAATGATCTATATTGAAAGCTGGGTTTTGCAGGCTTGTTAGGTAAGTGAATAAATGGCAACTATTAATCATCTGACAGGGACGATGTGGAAGACACCGCTCATGCGTAAGCTCTTAGAGGTATTAATTAGTATTTAATTATAAAGCCAGGCTACAGATATCAAAAGCTTTCACATATTTTCACTTGGGAACAGAGAAATATTCCAACATGTACTAATGGAGACATGATATTTCAACAAAGGACGTATAAATGTCAAAAAAATATAAAACCACAATGAACTGATTCCAATTAGTAAATGTAAATGTGCTGGTTGACATGTTTTAGTGCATTTTTTCTGCCCTGTCCTATAAAGTCAAGTAGGCATATAGCTCTTCGTCAACAACACCCATCATGTTTACGAATAAATCCATTTTAAACGGGATGTTATATAATATTAATTACTTAAAGCAATAACGTTTTCATACAATTTGGTTTGGTTATGTTTGCATTTATACTGTAGGCTACTCCCACTAGGACTATTTATCCACTACTTTTAGCTATTTCAACATTTTATACATTTAACTATATAGGCCTACTAGCCTATATTATACTGTTTTAGCTTATATTATTTTAGTGTTAATTTAGCTATCTAGTTCAATTTATCCATTACTGTAGCTGCTGGTTGAAGCATCTAGTTCATTATGTCAACTGTTTTTAGCTAACTATTCACACACAATATGTTTAGCTGACGTTTTCAACAGTTAATCATATTCAACTAACTATTTTAATAGTTTATCTACTGTTAAACTGTTTTAGCTAATTATTATAACAGTTTAGTGCTAATTTAATCTATTTCAACCATCTACCCATTACTTTTACTGCTAGCTAAAGCATCTAGCTAACTATTTCAGCTGCTTAATTTTAGCTAACTATTCACACTGTTATGTGGCTACAATTTTCAGCTGTTTAATACTTTTAGATAACAATTACAATGGTTTAATTTTAGCTAACTATTTCAACAGTTTATCTGATAGCCTACATTAAGCTATGTCTACTATTATACTGTTTTAGCTAATTATTATTTTAACAGTTTAGTGTTAATTTAGCTATCAAATTCAACTATTTATCCATTACTTTTACTGTAGCTACTTGAAGCATCTAGCTAACTATTGAACTAGCTAGTTTAATATTTTTTGCTAACTATTTTAGCTGCATAATTTCAGCTAACCGTTTCTACAGTTTCCATTACTCACAGCTATTTTAACCATTTAGCTACGTCTTTTAGCTTATACATCTCTCTTATCCTTTTCACACTCTCAGTCACACATTCGGGTGTTACAGTGGACCAAATATGTGGATATCAGTTCCTAATTAATTGACTTGCACTACAGTCTCTCCATAAATCCCTTGGTGACGACTGGTAAAATACTTCTACTTCTACTTAAAAATATCAAAACAAAAAAACATATAATCCCCCAAAATAAACCATATATTTAGTAGTTTTAATTACATCAACTTATACTGTTGCAGCTTTAACTTTAGAAAAAGAAAATACAAGTTAATCCTGCACAAAGACATAATACAGGTTGAGGTCTTTTTCTTATTGCTTTATTTGTTTGATTTTATTTGCTTATATTTTTCATTAAGAAGCTTTTTTAATTTTCCCACAAAGCTGCCTGTGGACAGGATTTTAAAGGCTACTCTAATGATTACTAATTAATATCTCTAGCTAAGCTTTGCTGGTATTAATTAGTATTTAATTAAATTTAATTATAAACCTTGGTCATAAATATCAAAAGAAGGAGTGAAGCACATACATGTATACTCTCTGCTGGGAAAAACAACACAGCTCTGATTAAAATAACTTGATCAGATTTTAACGAGGCATTTCTGCAACCAAATGATTGTTCAGAGGTTTTTTTTTCTTTTTTCTAAATCAGTAGCATTCACATCTGAATAGGCTCCCAGTGAGGAGATGATACTTAATACTGGAGCTAAAGAGCCCCACTATCAGCAGCACTTGTAAATGCCAATCAACAGGCCGAGAGTGCCGCTCTGTTGCTAGGAGACTGGAGAGGATGTTCTCAATTGGTCAAGTGAGACTCTGATTGGACTGTCATTACTGGACCTCCGGCGTAACTGACCGGTAGCATGATTATTCAAGTTTCCTCTGGAGAATAACCATTTCTTCATTTTGCAAATTGAACAAAATAACAATTTGAGTTTGTATAATGATTACAAGAGAAACCACAATTTTTTTTTAAGTGGCGTCATCTGTGCTCCATAAAACAACAAACAACTGAAGAAACTGTATTGTAGGGAAGTTGGGAAGGTTAGTTTGGAAATGTAATAGGTTACAGGTTACTAGTTATTCTATTTAAAATGTAATAAGTAATGTAACTTGATTACTTTTCTAATTTTCTAACCAATGTTTTCAGCTGTTAGGGTAAATGTTCCCTCCATCTGTCCTTCCTTCTTTCCTTCCTACCTTCCTCTTTTCCTCCTTACTCCTTTCCTTCCTTCCTTCCTACTTTCTATCTAGTACAGATCTAAGTGCAGCTGTTAGGGTACATGTTCCCTCCATCTGTCCTTCCTTCCTTCCTTCCTTCTTTCCTTCCTTCCTAAGATCGAAGTCCAGCTGTTAGGGTAAATGTTCCCTCCATCTGTCCTTCCTTCTTTCCTTCCTTTCTTCCTTCTTTCCTTCCTACTTTCCTAAGATCTAAGTCCATTTCAACATTTAAATTTGTGCTTTTAACCTTACTGTCGTCCTCCCGGGTCAAATTGACCCCGTCTGTTCTGACTGTTCCTTCTTTTCTTTCCTCCCCCCTACCTTCCTGCCTTCCTTCTTTCCTTTCTTCTGGCATGGAGCTTAATTGGTACTGTGACCCATGTGTGCTCCAAATAAGCCCACTTCATGATTTATTCATAAAATATAAAACAAATATTGATTTCAAAGAATTTAAAACAGCAATATATGTATTCAGTAACATGTTAAATATTAAAAAATGAGGAAAAAACCCTCCTGAGTAAAAAAAAGAAATACACTTCAAAGTCCTACATAACACTCCCCCCCCCCCCCCCAATCACCTGATTGCACCTTCTGTAAACATTACACAGAAACGATCTCACACCTGTTCTTCAAATGTGAAACACCCCAAAAATTTCAGACTGATCTGGAGTCTCTCACCTCTCTCAACTCTGCATACTCTTTTTCAAAGCTATCATCTGCTACTATAACTCTGAGATTAATACTGCAGAATATCTCATTAATTTTGTCATTCTTTACGCCTATATTTTTAATTCATAAATAGAAATTCTCTAAATCATCACCTAAAATTGCACCTTTCCTCCTAGAAATGAACTCTATATTAAAAACACTCGAGCTAATGAATAAAAAAAGCAATACATGAATAAACCACTACTAAACACTATTCCCTGAAACCTGTGACTATATATATATATATATATATATTTACACTGCTTGGTAAAATGTAGATTACCAGCATACCTGTATGGATTATATTGCTATTTTTCTTTGAGCTTTCTTGTCGTGGAGCGGTAGCCTTTCAGGAAATACTCTAATTGCTATTGGCTGTTTCATTCTCTTTGACATTTATGAAAACTTTATGGACAGCAACCGCTCCAGCTTGTGACATTTTGGATTCCCTTTAAAGCTGTGAATATGAAGGTTTCCTACTTTATGGGCCACATAACTCTAAAAAATGAAAATGACAAACAGCTCCCACACTGAGTCTCGTTGGCACAGATGAAAGAGCGATGAGAGAAAAGACGCTGATGGTGTTCTCATCCTGTAAGAAAAAGGTCATAAATATGATGCGTCTCTAAGGAGGCAAAAGGTCTTGTTTGGTTTGGAGCTGAAATCTTTTCACAGGTTGTTGAGCTCTGCAGGTAATTGAAATGATGAAATAATAAACGGATGTTGGCGCTCCGAGCAAAGATGCAGCAGATACAGTGAAGTGAGATTGTGCCTATGTTTGATTTGGATGTGTGAAAAGACATCGGTTTCCAGGGCAGTAGCTTCCAGTTTGAACAAGCTTTATTGGCTTTGCAAACTAAGATGGTTTCTCTCCAACAAGCCTGTCAGACATTTTGGAAGAAGAGCTGAGATTGAAGAGCTTCTCCAACCAGAGTAAGAAATGCTGGTTTTTAGTGTTTTAGGATATTTGATGATGAAGAGATGATGATGGCATTAACACAAAAATGAGGTATACTTTCATTTAACCCTCCTGTTGTCCTTGAGTCACCAGAGGGGGGGGGGGGGGGGGGGGAGAAAGGAAGGAGGGAGGAAAGGAAAGGAAAGAAGGAAGGGAGGAAGGAAGAATAGATGGGAAGAGGCAAGGAGGAAGGAAAGCAGGGAGGAGGCAAGGAGGGAGGAAAGGAGGGAGGAAGGAAGAAAGGAAGGAAAGGAGGGAGGAAGAACGGGAGGAAAGGAAAGAAGGAAGGGAGGAAGGAAGGAAGGAAGGAAGGAAGGGAGGAAGGAAGGGAGAAAAGGAAAGAAGAAAGGAAGGAAGGAAAGGAAGGGAGGAAGGAAGGAAGGAAGGAAGGAAGGAAGGAAGGAAGGAAGGAAGAATAGCTGGGAGAAGGCAAGGAGGAAGGAAAGGAGGGAGGAAGGATGGAAGGAGGGAAGGAAGAAAGGAAGGAAAGGAGGGAGGAAGAAAGGGAAGTAAGGAAAGAAGGAAAGGAAGGAAGGAAAGGAGGAAGGAAGGGAGGAAAGGAAAGGAAAGAAGGAAGGCAAGGAAGGAGGGAAGGAGGGAGGGAATAAGTAGAATCTGTGTTTTTATTTTTCCCAGCATGCACCTGAAATTTTCATTTTCAAGATGGCGCTGCCTAGATTTGAAACTATTTGCTTCCGAGCAGCAGTCCACAAACCAATGGGTGACGTCACGGATGTTACGTCCATTTCTTTTATAAAGTCTATAAACTTGTAAAACAATACAAGCTAAAAGAAACCACAGCTGATCATTATAAATTAAAAGATAAAAGATAATAAGTGTAAAGTTTCATTGTCCTCAAATGGAAACACATATGTCAGATAACAGCGTGCAGGTTAGGACTCTCTTCTCATCTTTGTCTCCGTCTCTCTCTTCTGCTGTCCGTCTGTCTCTTTGTCATGGATCTATAAATATCTGGAGGTCTGTATGTCTGGAGCTGAGCCCTTTAGCTGCGTGATTAGTGTCATCTATAGTCTGCCAGACCAGAATCCTTTGCTACAATAGTTTATTAAAGAACACATTGAAGGATACAAAGTCAAAACTTCATTATTAACCCTTTATAGGACACTCATTGAAAGGAAGGGAGGAAGGAAGGATGGAAGGAAGGAGGAAGGAAAGGAAGGAAGGAAGGACGGAGGAAAGAAGAAAGGAAGGAAGGTAGGGGGGAGGAAAGAAAGAGAGAAGGAGGGAGGGAGGAAGAACAGATGGAAGGAAGGAAATGAAGGAAGGAAGGACGGAGGAAGGAAAGAAGGAAGGGAGGGAGGAAGAACAGATGGAAGGAAGGAAAGGAAGGAAGGAAGGACAAAGGAAGGAAAGAAGGAAGGGAGGAGAGAAGGAGGGAGGGAGGAAGGACAGATGGAAGGAAGGAAATGAAGGAAGGAAGGACGGAGGAAGGAAAGAAGGAAGGGAGGGAGGAAGAACAGATGGAAGTGAGGAAAGGAAGGAAGGAAGGACGGAGGAAGGAAAGAAGGAAGGGAGGAGAGAAGGAGGGAGGGAGGAAGGACAGATGGAAGGAAGGAAAGGAAGGAAGGACGGAGGAAATAAGGAACAAGGGAGGGAGAAAGGAAAAGAGGAAGGGAAGAAAGAAGGCAGGGAGGAAAGAAAGAAAGAAAGGAAGGAAGGAAGGAAGGAAGGAATGAAGGAAGGAAGGAAGGATATTTTGGGATATTTACAGAAGTTACCAAATATAATTATTTGCCCAATAAAGGGTTAAACCGTAATATTCCTCTCAGAGTGTGACGAGCAGATTTATGTACGACACACAAAATGGCTTCCTATCGTTGCACACATGAGCGTCTCCCATCAGCTCATCAACAAATCTGCATATATCTGCATGTATGTGTTGAAATGGTTTACCCAGCGCCAGACACCCCGTCTAATGACCTAAGTTGGTGTGACAGTCACGGTGCATCAGATTGATGGGATTGCATATGCAGCAGCTCTCTGATACGGATTAGAGAACAGAGCTGATGAAACTGTAACATCTTTGTTCAGTTTGTTTTTAGACTGTTTTTAACCTTTGTGTCGTCCTCCCGGGTCAAATTGACCCCGTCTGATTTGACTGTTCCTTCTTTCCTTTCTTCCTTCCTTCCTTCCACCCTTCTTCCTCCCTTCCTTCAATCCTTCCATCTTTCCTTCCTTCCTTCTTCCTCCCTTCCATCCTTTCTTCCTTCCTTCCATCTTTCCTCCCTTCCTTCCTTCTTTCCTCTGTCATTCCTTCCTTCCTTGTTTCCTTCTTTCCTTCCTTCTTTCCTCTGTCCTTCCTTCCTTCCTCCTTTCCTTCCTTCTTTCCTCTGTCCTTCCTTCCTTCCTCCTTTCCTTCCTTCTTCCTCCCTTCCATCCTTCCTTCCATCCTTCTTTCCTTCCTTCTTCCTCCCTTCCATCCTTCCTTCCATCCTTCTTTCCTTCCTTCCATCTTTCCTTCCTTCTTCCTCCCTTCCATCTGCCCTTCCATCTTTCCTTCCTTCTTCCTCCCTTCCTTCCTTGACTTGAGGACAAAGGGGGGGGGTTAAGAGTGCTGACAGACACTGCTGCTGCTGACCCACGCTGGTTAAACTCCTCCTAATGTCATAAAACAAGCTAAATCTCATGTTACGTACTTCCAAATAATGCAATTGTTCAACTAATTTGAATGCACAAACAGCGTCAGTGAACGTCTCTAAACTCAATTGTTCCAGTTTGCATTCCTCTCTGTTTTAAAGCCTCCGAGGGCCGTAATCTGACAGCGGATCTGCATTTAGGGGCTACTTGTTTTGCAGGGCAGGTGGACCGTTCTCCCTGCAGTCACCCCACTGTGCCTTCATTTGCATAGTGGATCAGATTATCATTACATTATGTATTCCAAGGACAGGCCTGAGCTTGATGGATGATTGGTGCAGTCTAGTAATCTCCACCAAGGTGCTTTGTCCAACCTCGTATTTCTGCCTCGAAACCCAACGGCAGTGATCTACTGTGCCGCTGCTCCAGGGTCAGACTCTCACCGATACTTTCAGGTCATTTCTTTAGATATATGTTGAGGTTTCTTGTATGTAGTAGAGTAGAGTATGTTTGTAGTTTGCATGGTTGTTCAAACTGATGCTTAACCCTTTACATACTGTTCATATTCTTATCCATCACAGTATTTCCTCATATAATTAGTCACTATATCAGGGGTGTGAAACATGCGGCCCGTGGGCCAGAACCGGCGCGCAGAGGGGTCCAAACCGGCCCACTTTCCTTCCTGTCATTTTTTCCTCCCTTCCTTCCTCCATTTCTTTCTTTCTTTTTTCCTTCTTTCCTTCCTTCTTTCCTCCCTTCCTTCTGTCCTTCCTTCTGTCCTTCCTTCCTCCTTTGCTTTCATTTTTCCTTCTTTCCTTCCTTCCTTCTGTCCTTCCTTCCTTTTTTTCTTCCTCCCACCCTTTCTGCCTTCCTGTCTTATTTTCCTTCGTTCCTTACTTCCTTCCTTCTTTTCCTTCCCTTCTTTCCTCCTTTCTTTCATCTTTTTAGTGGTCCGGCCCACATGAGATCAAATTGGACTGTATGTGGCCCTTGAATGAAAATGAGTTTGACACCTCTGCTCTATACCAAACGTCTGAACCACAGTTCATTCATAAAGAGCTCAACAGTCACAAATAAACACGATCTATCCTTAATGAAGCTTTCAGAGAGCAGAGAGAGTTTATTCTTTAGTTTTTATGATAAAGAAACTATATAAAAGACACTATACTTTGGTCCAGTGTTACATAAAACATAAGAGCTATTTAAACAAATGGATGAATATAGGTCAAATATATTTCCTTTTTTGTACATTCTGGGTCACATTAGGGGAAGATATCAAATTTCAGGCTAAAAGAAAAAGTATTTTTTAAAGCTCCCGCATGTGAAAAATGGGTCAAATTTGACCCTGTAGAGTATGTAAGGGTTAAAGATGCACTGTAAAAAAAGGTTTAGGTTTAAAGGACACATACTAAAGACTTTTTAAATATGAGATGCATTATTACTATGGTTTGTAAAATGAAAAAGAGTGAGAGAAGGAAGGAAGGAAGGAAGGGAAAGAGGACGGAAGGGAGGAAGGAAGGAAAGGAGGGAGAAAGGAAGGAAAGGAAGGAAGGAAGGAAGGCAGGAAAGGAGGGAGAAAGGAAGGAAAGGAAGGAAAGGAAGGAAGGAAGGAAGGAGGGAGGAAGAAAGGGAGAAGAAGGAAGGAAGGAAGGAAGGGAGGGAGGGAGGAAAGAGAGAGGGAGAGAGGACAGACGGAAGGAAGGAAGGAAGGAACAGTCAAAACAGACGGGGTCAATTTGACCCGGGAGGACAACACGAAGCTTAAAGTATAAGTGTAAGTCTGAATAAAGAGTTAGTTTAACTGTAAATGAAATATTCTATTAATGAAGATACGTTATGGAGGAAAAGTTGTCAAATTTCAAAGTAAAAGACATTTGTGGTGTTTTTACAGCTGTCAAATGTCCAAATTCAATGTCAGGGTTAAAATGCTCAGTAATCTCCTGAGACGGCTTGTCTTTGTAATTTTTAGCAAATGTTACAGTTAGCAGGAGGAAACTGAGCATTTGTGGATTTTGAGGACTATTTTCAGCGGTGGATGAATCCACATTTGGTGTTCCGGTGAGTATTTCTGTCAGCGGGACAATATGTGTGTGTGGAAGCGAGTCAAAATAAACTCCAGTGTTTAAGTTTGTGGTGATGAAAGAACACGTCACCCAGTGCAGCAGTGTGGTTTATTGACGTGGGTTCACTGGACCCTGGTTCCACTGGAGCCAGACCACCAGGCAGCGAACAGCCAGACCACCAGCCTGCCAGCCCGTCTGTGTCACCTCCGTCTCCACTGGATGTGCCACATGGGGAAGAAGAAGAGGAGTACCGGGCAAGGTTATTATAGTTTTGAAATTTTCTTTAGTTAGTTCAACAAGTGATTTAGTAGTTGTAGTTTAGTTTTATTTTGAAGGAATTGATTAGTTTAAGTTTGGTTTTATTTTGAAGGAATTGACTAGTTTTAGTTTTGTTTTATTTTGAAGGAATTGACTAGTTTTAGTTTGTTTTTTATTTTGAGGAATTGACTAGTTTTAGTTTAGTTTTATTTTGAAGGACCTGAGTAGTTTAAGTTTAGTTTTATTTTGAAGGAATTGACTAGTTTTAGTTTTGTTTTATTTTGAAGGAATTGACTAGTTTTAGTTTTGTTTTATTTTGAAGGAATTGACTAGTTTTAGTTTGTTTTTTATTTTGAGGAATTGACTAGTTTTAGTTTAGTTTTATTTTGAAGGACCTGAGTAGTTTAAGTTTAGTTTTATTTTGAAGGAATTGACTAGTTTTAGTTTTGTTTTATTTTGAAGGAATTGACTAGTTTTAGTTTAGTTTTATTTTGAAGGAATTGACTAGTTTTAGTTTGGTTTTTATTTTGAGGAATTGACTAGTTTTTAGTTTGGTTTTATTTTGAAGGCATTGACTAGTTTCAGTTTAGTTTTATTTTGAAGGAATTGACTAGTTTCAGTTTAGTTTTATTTTGAAGGAATTGACTAGTTTCAGTTTAGTTTTATTTTGAAGGAATTTACTAGTTTTTAGTTCAGTTTTTATTTTGAAGGAATTGACTAGTTTTTTGTTTGGTTTTATTTTGAAGGAATTGACTAGTTTTAGTTTAGTTTTATTTTGAAGGAATTGATTAGTTTCAGTTTAGTTTTTATTTCTTTCCATCTTTCCATGAGATATATGCTGCTGCTGCTCATTCGGCTGAGATGCCCCGTTGTCATGACGCTGCTCTCTGGCTCTGATGCTTCACATGGATGGGCCTCGTTCAGATCTGCCCTCATAAGGTCACGGAGGATACAGGTGGCTTTTATTGCTTTCTCTACCATTTCTGAGTTCACTCCCAGCTCTCTTCTGTTCTGTAAATCCATTATGGCGTTGAAAGAACACAGCCTGTAGTTTCTATAGAGTCTTTTTTCTCTTCTCTCTCTCTTCTCCTTGTGTTTTGGCTATGATGTGGTTGAGTCGTGTCGTCAGAGAGGAAATGCGTCATCAGCGACAAACACATGTGGCCTTCCTTCCTTCCTTCCACCTTTCTTTCTTTCCTTCCTTCCTCTTTTCCTTCCTTTTTCCTCTTTTCCTTCCTTTTTTCCTCTGTCCTTCCTTCCTTCCTCCTTTACTTCCTTCTTCATCCCTTCCATCCTCCCTTCCTTCTTTCCTCTGTCCTTCCTTCCTCCTTCTTTCCTCTGTCCTTCCTTCCTTCCTCATTTTTTCCTCTGTCCTTCCTTCCTTCCTCATTTTTTCCTCTGTCCTTCCTTCCTTCCTTCTTCATCCCTTCCATCCTTCCTTCCTTTCCTTTCCTTCCTTCCACCCTTCTTTCTGTCCTTCCTTCCTCCTTTACTTCCTTCTTCATCCCTTCCATCCTCCCTTCCTCCCTTCCTTCCTTCCACCCTTCTTTCTTTCCTTCCTTCCTTCCCTCCTTCCTTTCCTTCCTCCCTTCCTTCCTCTGTCCTTCCTTCCTTCCTCGTTTCCTTCCTTTTTTCCTCTCTTTCCTTCCTTCCTCCTTTACGTCCTTCTTCATCCCTTCCACCCTCCTTTCCTCCCTTCCCCTGTCCTTCTTTCCTTCCTTCCACTCCTTTCCTCCCTTCCTTCCTTCTTCCTCCCTTCCATCCACCAAATGTGAACAGCCTGTAGTTTCTATAGAGTCTTTTCTTTCTCTTCTCTCTCTTCTCTTCTTGTGTTTTGGCTATGATGTGGTTGAGTCATGTGTCATCAGAGAGGAAATGCGTCATCAGCGACAAACACATGTGGCAAAGGCCCCAGACAGGGAAAAGCCTGTCATCTGTTATGTCAACACCAACCCCGACAAAGAGCTTCTCCAAAACCTCGACAAGCAGCCAATGAAAAGCTGTTAGCAACCGGAAGAGTTTCTGAGCGCCGACAACAGCAAGAACCACGATTGAGAAAGATCCTTTTCTCTCGTAGTCTTTATCTGCTAATTACTTCAGACAAACGCACATCTGTTGCTCTGGAGAGATGTGGAGCACAGGGCAGTTCGTCTCAGAGGAAAGTCAAACTGGTCTTTGTCCACTCTGAAATAAAACTTTGATCCTCCCAGTGTCCAGACGAAGCTCCTTAATCGTTTTTTTTCTTGAAGATTTGAATGCAACACTATATATACAGTGTGTCCATTTAAAAAATAACGTTATAAGTTTAAGAGAGCAGAGTGTTTCTGTTTGATCCTGGAAGCAATCAATATTTAACTCTTTAACCCTCCTGTTGTCCTCAGGTCAAGGAAGGACAGGAGGAAGGACAGGAGGAAAAGAGGAAGGTAGTAAGGAGAGAACGAAGGAAGGAAGGAAGGAAGGAAAGGAGTAAGGAGGAAAAGAGGAAGGTAGTAAGGAGAGAAGGAAGGAAGGAAGGAAGGACGGAAAGGAGTAAGGAGGAAAAGAGGAAGGTAGTAAGGAGAGAAGGAAGGAAGGAAGGAAGGAAGGAAGGAAAGGAGTAAGAAGGAAAAGAGGAAGGTATAAGGAGAGAAGGAAGGAAGGAAGGAAGGACGGAAAGGAGTAAGGAGGAAAAGAGGAAGGTAGTAAGGAGAGAAGGAAGGAAGGAAGGAAGGACGGAAAGGAGTAAGGAGGAAAAGAGGAAGGTAGTAAGGAGAGAACGAAGGAAGGAAGGAAGGAAGGAAGGAAAGGAGTAAGGAGGAAAAGAGGAAGGAAGGAATGAAGGACGGAAAGGAGTAAGGAGGAAAAGAGGAAGGTAGTAAGGAGAGAAGGAAGGAAGGAAGGAAGGAAAGGAGCAAGGGTGAAAAGAGGAAGGAATTTAGACGAAGCTCCTTAATAATTTTTTTCTTGAAGGTTTGAATGCACCAAGACGAGGCGAGGTTTTAGAGATATAAAGAACTGGAAATCTATTGTATCTTTGTTTTTAGTTTCTTAGTAAAGTTAGTTTAGTCAGTGAGGCTTAATGCTAAACTCCTACAACTTTTCCACATGAAATGACCAAACCAACAGACCACTTGTGATTTGGATCAATTGTAATATTTCATGCTGTGATAAGAGCTTTTGGTTGCTTAGTAATGGCAGACGTAACAGTAGCGTAACTCCACGAAGCAAGGCTGGGGATTTAACTTCTTAAAATATGAACGTCCACCAGCCACTGACAGACACATGTTCAAATTGACCAGCCACTCAATAGTAAATTATTATTTTGAGTCTGGTGGCTGGTGCTCCCGAGCAGCGTGGATAAAAGGATGAAATCAGTATTTGGCATTTTCCTTTTTTTTTTTTTTTTTTAGAGTTTTTAGATGTGTGGTGGCTTTAAAGTTGTTTAAATGACACTTTTACCCCTTACATACTGTTCATGGTTAAATTTGATCCATTTTGTAACATTTAAGAGCTGTAAAAACACCATATACACATTTATTTTAGTCAGACTTTTCATAATGTGACCCACATTATACAAAAATGGAAATAAAATGCATCTTCTTGACGATTAGCTAATTATCAAGCTAGCGTTTGTGTTATCGTTAGCTGTATAAAATCATTACAGACTTCTAAATTAACACAATAAACCTACTGATGGATTATATGTGACAACAGTATAGTGGTGCTTAGTGTAAAAAAACAGGTATAATTTACATTTTGTATGAAAAGTAGTCCCTCCCTTTCTGCTACGGAGCTAAGATGGCGACCGTTGAGGGTGAGAAGTGTCCATAGTTACAGTGCATCATCTGGTTTCTCATAGCGCTGCATTTGTCCATTCTTATCAGTGTGAACGCACTTATGCACTCAAAATATTAAAAGTGTAAGTACAGAAAAGTACAGATAAAGGAAAATATAGAGTATTGCCATCCTAACCATTAAATGTGGATCATCTCAAAGTTTAATATGATCTCTGTAATTGAGCTTTATCACATTTCTGATCATCTGAAGAGACAAACTGCAATTATCTTGTAATAAGAAACGTAACCTTTTTTTTTTAAAGGCCAAAAAAGGAAGTAGAGAAAAGAGGAAGTCTTACAATACTTTTCTTGTTAGTAGTGAAACACTATAAGCCATAATCCACATTTCTAAAATATCTTATCTCACTGACACTTCAATCTTTCCAAATTCTGCGATCCGAGATCATGAGACAAACCATCACAGATAAACAGAGTGGATGGCTTTACTAATATGGCAGCGGGAGTGGAATAGCAGGCCGGTCCACACAGGATATGTGTGATTAAGAGTGATAAGATTTATCTGTGGTGCCAGTTACACAGATGGGGTTACAGAAATAGGCTGCAGCCTGCTTACAGGATATACTCTGATTGACGTTTTGGTGTGTTTGGTTTGTTAGACTGCCGGAGGCCCAGAAAATAGCCTGAAGTAGGAACGGCATCCAGGGCTAAGTGCCAGAGATACAACACTATATATACAGTGTGTGTGTGTGTGTGTGGAGGTGTGTGACTGACGGACAGATAAGATTTTGGAGATGTCGATCTTGTCTGTGTCCATTTAAAAAATAAACTTATAAGTTTAAGAGAGCAGAGTGCTTCTGTTTGATCCTGGAAGCAATCAATATTTAACTCTAACCCTCCTGTTGTCCTCAGGTCAAGGAAGGACAGAAGGAAGGACGGAAAGGAGTAGGGAGGAAAGGAGGAAGGTAGTTAGTAAGGAAGGAAGGAAGGAAGAAAGGAAGGAAGGAAGGAAGGACGGAAGGATGGACGGAAAGGAGTAAGGAGGAAAAGAGGAAGGTAGTAAGGAGAGAAGGAAGGAAGGAAGGAAGGAAGGAAGGAAGGTAGGGAGGAAGGAAAGGAGTAAGGATGAAAAGAGGAAGGTAGTAAGGAGAGAAGGAAGGAAGGAGTAAGGAGGAAAAGAGGAAGGAAGGAAGGAAGGAAGGAAGGAAGGAAGGAAAGGAGCAAGGACCTTCCTTCCTTCCATCTTTCCTTCCTCCCTTCCATCATTCCTTCCTTCCTTCCATCTTTCCTTCCTTCCTCCTTTCCTTCTTTCGTCCTTCCTTCCATCATTCCTTCATCCCTTCCCTTCCTTCCTTCTTCCTCCCTTCCATCCTTCCGTCTTTCCTTCCTTCCTTCCTCCTTTCCTTCCTTCCTTCCTTGACTCGAGGACAACAGGAGGGTTAAAGACAAAGTTGGACCGTTTTTTTTATTTTCCTGCCAAGAGTTTGATGACAAATTCAATACCTGACAATATTTATGGGAAACACTTAGCTTAGCACAAAGACTCTAAACAGGAAACCAGCATTGAAAAGGTTAATAAATCTGCCTGCCAGAACCTCTAAAGCTCACTCAATCAACCGAAAGTGGCTATAATTTATATATTTTTATAATATATGAAATGACGGAGCTTTATAGTGAGTTTCGTTTTGTTTAGACGTCCAGCTGTGACTTTGCTGTTTAGATATTTCCCTCAGGAGTTGGTAGAGAGTAAAAACAGAGCTAAAAGAGAGAGAATATTGGACTTATATTCAGTTGCTATGGTAACAAATTCAACATATGAACTTAACAGGTGATGCTGTGTAAATGTTGTGTTCACTATTTGTTCACCAAAAAAATCAGTTAAGTCAGGTTTAACCCTTGCATCGTCCTCCCTTCTGTCCTTCCTTCCCCCTCACTCCTTCTGTCCTTCCCTCATTCCTCCCCCATCCTTTCTTTCCTTCCTTCCCTCCCTCCCTCCTTCCTTCTTACTCCTTTGCTTCCTCCTTTCCTTCCCCTTCCCATTCTCTTTCCTTTCTCCCTCCCTCCCTCCTTTCCTTCCTCCTTTCATTCCTTCTTCCTTCCCCTTTTCTTTCCTTCCCTCCCTCTTCCTCCTATCCTTCCTTCTTCCTTCCTTCCCCTTTTCTTTCATTCCTCCTTCCCTCCTTTCCTTCCCTCCCTCTTCCTCCTTTGCTTCTCCTTTTCCTTCCTTCCTTCCCCTTTTCTTTCCTTCCTCCCTCCTTCCTCCTTCGTTTCCTTCCTCCCTCCCTCCCTCCTGTCCTTCCTTCCTTCCTTCCTTCCTTCCTCCTTTCTTCCTTGACTCTAGGACAACAGGAGGGTTAAAGATGTGTTTTTGTGTCATGTGATAATGAACTGAATCTGAAGTGGACTCTATATATACATATATATATATATATATATATATAGAGAGAGAGAGAGATAGATGAATGAAATACTCAAGAAAATAAAGTCTGGCATCTCAAGATAAACGAGTAGAATAACTGAGGTGTAATTAATTATATTGAGTTAATGTCACTTATACTTTAGCAGTTTACTGAAAGAGCAGTCTAATTAAACATTCAGCATGCGGCAGGTAAAAGAAAGAGTGACGTAGAAACACAGCTGTAATGTGAATTAGATTAATTAGATTTGATGGCCTGGGGAGCTTCTACACAGCACTTAACTTGACATTAATTAAGTCAACTAAATGCAAAACTTAACTTTCACTTAGGGGCATTTTTTTTCTATCATTTTAATGGCCCTTTGTTTCCTCAACAAAACTTCCCTTTTTCAGAGCTTCCTGCCCATACTGGCCCTCTAACTGCTGCTGACAAGAGACAGGAAGTAGGATAAGGAAAGCTTAAAATTCCAAAATTATCTTTACAGGAAGTAAAATAAGCACAAAGAGAAATTATGACTTCCTTAAAGGGGCACCATGCAGGGTTTTCCTTTTAAAATAACACAAGGTATAGACTGGGACAAAAAAAGCCCCTCTCAGTCATCACTTATGACCCTCTAGAAGTGTGTGGCAGGGTATTTATGTGCAGAGACTTCCTCTGTCGGTAGTTTCTTATTATTTTTGTGTTCTGAGCGTCAGCATTTTGGCGGTGGGTGTGTATCCCCTCAGCAAATAACAGCATGCAAGGAATGAGGTCAGGACCAAAGACTGGAGATAAATATGGACGTCATGACAGCTCTACAAAAGTGAAGCCAAAATATCTTGATTGCATCCTAATGGCTGGCTGCAGTATGGGTCATAAGTCCCGCCCCCTCTAAGTTAGAGAATGGGACACGAGCCAAACTAAAAAAATCAAATGGGAACGTCAAGTAAATTTGTCCCAAAGATGATTTCTGTTATTTTAGGTAGTTCTTGTCATGCTGATGTTTGTCAAAGTGCTTATTTTTATGACAAGTTTCTTTTTAAACACTTTACATTTTAATCTTTCATTTGCACTCTATGTCCTTTTCTACTACCACTTAGGCTTTACACGATCAGGATTTTTGGGGCTGATCACCGATCAGTGAGTTTAAATAAACTGATCACTGATCCGATTACATCTTCTTTGTCCACGCTCCGTTTCTTAAACTCGTCATGCTCCTCCTCGTGTTCCCTATCCAGGTACATTTGTGCTGTTGAAACATTTTGAAGATGCTTCCCCACGAGGTTCTTTAGTGTTGCACAGATTGCAAATAACTTGTGTTTTATCTGTCTGCCCACACCACCGACAGCTCATGATTCGAGATTCAAAAAACGTTATTGTCCGTCACATCGTGACAGGGCTCAAAACTAACAAACAGGTCGGTGGTGTGGAACTTCTTCGGAGTAAATGAGACAGATAAAACACAAGCCATCTGCAGTCTATGCAACGGGAGCATCTGCAAAAAGTTTCAACATGACGACATTGATCGGATCGGTGAATTAAGACATTACAGCCGATCTCACTAATTACATAAAATGCTAAATATCGGCCGATCAGATATAGCTGATCAGATCGGCATAAAGCCTACTACCACTGCTCCGTTTCTGGCTCCAAATTACATCACACAAGCAACATGGCCGCTCCTAGAATGAAGATATTTTGGCTTCACTTTTGCATATCAGCGTCGGTATTTATACACAGTTAATAGTCAGGACTTGTAGTGTAGCGAGCAGGTTACATGGCTGTCTCTGTATCTTTCATCTGCTCTGCTCTGCTCTCTGTCTCTGTGTCATGCTTGTATAAAGAGCAGCAGGTCTGTGTTTGTTTGTCCGAGGGCGGAGCTGCACACACACAGAGAAGAAAAGCCATCGCAAACAGGATGGAGCACTACATTCACACAAAATCCTGCAATGTGACACCTTCCTGCAGGGTTGAGTGGAGGTGCGGGTGTGTTTATTTGTGCTTTAAAACCAAACCTCTGAGAAACAATCAGATAAGGTTTTATTTATCTGATTCACAGCTTTGTTGCTGCTCTCGCTCTTCATTCACTCTCTAGCTCGCTCAACCACCACTGCTCCCTCTCTCTCTCTCTCTCTCTCTCTGGTCGAACCGGTAGGAGGGGCAAACTTTACCAACTGGCAAATCCTGCATTGTGTACCTCCAGATTCAGAGACAGTTGTTTTTTTTTTTTTTACCTCAAGCAATTTGCATTTTAGATAAGATAAAGAGCTAAGGACAATGTCATCCACTCATGCTGCTACACACCTGCACCTTACTTTATGATGTGCAATATGCATTATTTATTCTATTATATGTTCTATGTTTTATTTGATTTAATGTTGTATGTTTTATTCAGTGTCCTTGGTATATACCTATCAATCAGGATGTTAGCATTTAGCTCATTTAGCTCAGAGCTGCTGTGCGACTGTCTTGTTTTTAGAGAGTTAAAAATATGTATGCAGTAATCTAGAAGGAATAAAGAGAAAGAAAGATTATAATGACATAATTTAGGATGTGATTTAAATGATATTTAAATGAAATCCAAACAGTTGAAACAATTAATCGTCAAGTCGATCGACAGAAAATTAATCGGCAACCAGTTTGATGATCAATAACTATCTTTCTTCTTGCAAACCTCCACATGTTCATTGTCTCGAGCCTCTTTTCTTTCTCTTATTTGATAGTAAACTGCATATTTTTAGGACATTTGAAGACTATCTATCTATCTATCTATCTCTCTCTCTCTACCTACCTCCCTCCCTACCTCCCTCCCTACCTCCCCCTCTCCCTCTCTCTCTCCCTCTCTCCATAAACACAATTAAAGATGCAACACTTTGATGTTCACTTCACTTGCGATTGAAGTTGAAGAAACTCATAAAAAACAACAAAAACCTTAAAGTGCATTTAAACTAAAACGTAACGTATTGAAAAAAAAAAAGACATTTCCACGATGAGACTTGGACAACAGGGGACAGTCCTCGTCCCTCCTGAGTTAACAAATGTCAGACTGAAATCAGCCAGCATGAGAATAAATACAAGCACAAGAAACTTTCCTTTCCCTCGGTTTAATCCGTAAACTAAATGATGAAGTCTTGAAACAAGCTGATAGATTAGAGGACGGATAAACTGGCAGTTTGATGTTGAGAATTTAAGCTTAACTCTAAGAACAAGTTAAGATCCAAATAATCCATTCATCCTCAGTGAAGTCTCCTCTTTCACACATAAATAAATAAAAACTCTTCCTCTCACATGTGTCAGTTTCTTTCCTTCAGGTTTGCTGAATTGACTCAAATGTTCTTTCCTTCTTTTTTTGGGATCAATCTGGATCAATAGATGAGAGGCTTTTACAGTTACTGAAACATAAGGAGCATTTATATGAAGGTTAAACATGGATACACTCTCATCCCATTTAAACACCTTGTAATGGTCTGTAATGGTGAATTAACCCTTGTGTCGTCCTCCCGGGTCAAATTGACCCCGTCTGTTCTGACTGTTCCTTCTTTCCTTTCCTCCCCCCTACCTTCCTGCCTTCCTTCTTTCCATTCCTCCGTCCTTCCCTTCCTTTCTTCCTTCTTCCTTCCATCTTTCCTTCCTTCCTTCTTTCCATCCTTCCGTCTTTGCGTCTTTCCTTCCTTCCTCCTTTCCTTCTTTCTTCCTCCCTTCACCCTTCCTTCCTTCCATCATTCCTTCCTTCCATCTTTCCTTCCTCCCTCCCATCATTCCTTCCTTCCGTCCCTCCTTCCTTCCTCCTTTCCTTCTTTCGTCCTCCCTTCCTTCCTTCCTTCCTTGACTCGAGGACAACAGGAGGGTTAAGTAACATCTTAACAACTATAAGATTGATTGCTATGTAATTCATTATTTTTGTGATCCACTTTCATTTTCATTGCAGCATCATGAGGTTGACATTTGCAGTTTAGAGTCAAATAACTATTGAATGGATAACCATGAAATTCTGCTACACATATTAAATGTATCTACAGATAAAATTATAAGACATTTGTGGATCCTCTGATGTTTCCTCTAGCGCCTCCAGAATGTCCATTTGTTTCACTTATTCAGTAAAATATCTCTTCTTCTACTAAGCTGATAAGACATATCATTTCCTCTTGACATTCATGGTTCCTATAAGGTGAAAATTAACAACTTCAGTGATTTTGTTAAGGTACTTTTCTTTACCATGCATTTGTTCTTCTGCTGCTGTGACTCTTCAATTTCCTCATGTGGGATCAATAAGGTTTATCTATCTTTTATCTTATATAGATTCAACCATCAGAGGATCAGAGAATCTTATGTCCTTCCTAATAAATGCTGTATTTAATGGATATATTATGGTTTGACAGGGCTGGATAATGTACTGTGACAATCTACTTTATATTGATATTGTGATATGAGACTATATACAGTATATAACATACCAAAACTGTTTTAGCTTTTCTATTATTTGCCTTTTACTCACCTATTACATTACTTATTCTTATTGATCATATAATAATAATATTTTGTGAAAGCACCAATAGCCATCCCTACAATTTTGTCACAATATTCATATCAAGGTATTTGATTTAAAAAATTGTATTATGTTGATTTTATTTATTTCACCCAGCCCTTCAAAACCATCTCAACTTTTTATATTTATACGCTCCATGAGGTCTGAGATGTGGATATTTACATTTTCCTTTCATTTCATGTCTTTCCAGAAGGCAGAAATACTTGATTCTTAAATATATATATGTATCTATGTATAATTTTTAGGGATGTCTGATATTATCGGCCGATATTCACTTAAAAATGTAATATCGGGAAGTATCGATATAGGGTTTTTATAACCGATGTTTGTTCTGTAGGCTTCAGTATTTCCGAGCCTGCTTGAACGCAGCATGGGATGTTTACCGGAGCGCGCTTGATGACGTAAACAACAACAACATGCTAGACTCGTGGGTTGCTAACCGTTGCTAACAGTGGCTAACAAGTTCATAGCGTCCGCCGCCATATACACGAACCATAGACTGTAAAAAACACGAACACACAAACCAGAAACGAGGTTTACCTGCTCGTTTTCCTTTTCTCTGTTATGTTTTCGGCTAGTGTCCTCTGTGACGTCACTGTCGGAGTCCGGTGGGTCCTATCCACGGTCCTATCCTATGGTTCTATCTGGGTGCTACCGTGCTACTCTGCTAGAGACACAACAGCTGAGAGGACCGAGTGAGAGGACTTTCTGTTAAGGTCCCGCCTCCAGCAGGGGACCTATGATGCCCGACCGCGGCCAACTCGGTTGCTAGCTCGGCGGCTAACTCATCTGCTAAGTCAGCTAACTGGCTAACTGTAGACGGGATGATCCCCTCCAGCAGCATAATAAATATGGCAGCGCTATATTGGCACTTTTCTCCATAACTTAAGTTGAAGTTGTTCTCTTATTTTGCACAGACAGTGAGTAGCATCCAGCTGCAGCCCCGGAGCAGAAGCCCCTGACCATAGACTGTATATAAGAAACGACGTGACGGAAGTGGCCTCTTTTTTCAAATTAAAATTGCTTAACATATCGTCTATGAATTGTCCCTCATTTGTTTAACCTTTATTTACTTATATGTGTCTATGATCTTTACTGCAGCAAGGTACTCGCGTATCCTCACAAAAAAAGTAATTTCTAGTATTCTACGTCACTTCCGTCATGCCAGGGGCTTTTGTCACGTCAGGGGCTTCTGCTCCGGGGCTGTAGCTGGATAGTATTGGAGACAGTGTTTACATTTGGAAACCCATGTTGCATTCATGCATCCAGTGGGGCATCACAATAAAATCAGGCATATATCGGTATCGTAAATTAAGAATTGGGGAATATCGGATATCAGCAGAAAAGTAAATATCGAGCATCCCTAATAATTTTCAGCAATGGGTGTTTAAAAACCTGTTTAACTTCAAATTAGTAAAAATATATCAATAAAAATTGTATATAATCTAAATCAGATGTGGTAAATTTACATATGAATTACACTGAAATGCAACACTAGATGTGATTAATTAAGATAATTATGTCAAACCACTATGAACTTCCTGCGTCACACCTAAACTTTATTATAAGGAGTTAATAAATAATAAAGAACACGTAGACTTCATCCTCTCAAAAAACTAATTTAATCAAAACAAAATGTTGATTCATTAACAAGTTTATAAAACAGTGATTTTTAGTTACATAAATAAATCGATCAGTGTATCAAATCTTAGTTTCAACTTCATGAGCATGTTGACATGGTTGTACAATCATTTAACCTAACGTAATAAATAAAAAAAGGTTTTTTTTTCTAAACAACAGACTTCTAATGAGGGGCGGGGGGGGGGGGGGGGGGCAACAACACTGGAAAACGGATGAAATGAAGCTTTTTTTTCTCTTTAAAGCACAAGAATACAGAGCTGGTTGAGCTACAAATTAAAAAAAAAAAAAAAAAAGGTTGTAACCGAAACGTTGGTTGGCTTATGCAAAAAGTTTGGTAAGTTAGAACTCCCATTTGGTTATTTTAAAGCATTAAGACAAGGCAAGAAAGAAGGCTGTTCTTGTGTGAGGAATTCTAGAAAGAGAGAAATAAAATTAAAATAAAAAAAATTAAATAACAATTGAAGAGGAGGAAAATCATGACATAAGAAGCGTAAAAAAAAAAAAGAAAGAAAAAGTGGAACAGTCAAGAACTACAGTATATAGAGCAACTTTCTGTCCTGCACAAAGTCGGGGGGGGGGGGGGGGGGGGGGGGGATGTCGGCAGAGGAGGAGGAAAAGAAAAACCCACAAACGAAAAACAGAGATTTAGTTTTTGTGAACAGATTTTCAAGATGGCCGACTGGACTCTGCAATACAATCCTTAATCCTGTGTGTTTGGGTTGGGGGGGGGGGGGGGGTTTACACACACACACACACACTTTTTTTTAACTTTTTGCAATGTCTTCTTCCACTTGGCCAGTTTCTGTTTCTGCAGTTCATTATATGTCCGCACTTTTTTTTTCTTTTTCTTTTGAAGTCCTTCTGATATGTTTTTTTCTTTCTTTCTTCTTCAACACCCCCCCCCCCAAAAAAAAAAGTACTGCAGCTTCAAGTATTGTGCCTTACATAGAATATTCTGTCATAAATTAGTTAACATATACATTTTGTTTTTCTCAAATATTCAGACATATACTTTCATATATATACAACAGGACAATAAAATGCTTTTGTTCTCTTTCTTTCTTTCTATCTTTCTGTCTTACTTTCTTTCTTTCTTTTTTTAAAGTCTTTTTTTGTCTGCTTTTTTGTATTGTTTTCTTTTTTTTTTTAGAGAAATCCCTGAGAATGTATGCCAAGTTTCCACAAGAGCAAAAAAAAAGCACTATGACAGTTTGTTTTTGTGTATCTGTGACAAATGTGTGTGTAAAATAAGCACACTGCAAAAAAAAAAAAAAAAGCCAGAACAATCAAGCTTGAAGATGGCGGAAACTAAATAAATCGACCCAGTGAAGGTTTTTTGTTTTTTTCTTTTCCTTTAAATTCGAGTAGCTGAGCGAGGAAGAGGAGGGAGGAAAAGGAGGAGGGAGGAGGAAGAGTAAAGCTGGATCCTTAAAAAGAGGTACTTGTCACTTCAGATGGAGTTGCTCCATTTGGTTTAAAGCCGTTTCGTCTTCTCTTTGAGGCTGTTGAATGTTAGCTGAGGGAAGTCGGAGGAGTGCAAGGTGGACATTTTGCCACTGGACAATACAGTATATACTCAGTGTAAAACTCTTATTCTCTCACTTTCATACATACATATATATATATTTATAAAGGGGGAAACACGCACACAAACTTCCACTAATTTACGTCTCTCTCTTTCTTTCTCTCTCTCTCTTTATGTCTGTCTTTCTCCTTTTTTGCAAACTTAATGGTTTTCTTTATACACATCAATCAATCAATAGGTGTTGCTTTTTTATGAAGGTTTACAGTCATTTGTAGGAGAAAATGTACCCTAAATATTCATATCAAATTTCTATCATGTTGGGCTGTGTCGATTAAAAACGTGTGCGTGTCAGATATCGTCCACAAAAAAACAAACACAGTCACTTTTTTTTTTCTTTCTCCACATCACAGTCTTTCATTTCTAATTATTTGCCTTCAAGGAAAACGTGTTCAGCTTCAACACATTTTAAACCCAGCAGTCCCAAATCATAGGAATAAGATTTGCATGAATGTTATTTTAGTATGATTTTCACTTCAAGTTAGAAAGGATAAAATAAAAAATAAAACAGGAGACTCAAGTAAAAAGGGGCCATTTGGTCTTTTTTTTTTTTTTTTTTTTGTCGTTGTTCCTCTTTCAACCAAATCTCTCTCGAACGAGCATCATGAGTTTCTTTTTGCCCTTGTAAATCTGTTTCAGGTTGTCTATGAACTGCGTGAACTGGATGTGTCCGTCGTGTGCCATCAGAAACGTCTCTCTGGCTTTGCTGAGGAACTCGATGAACTCGCTGTAGTGGCGCGGGCTGATGTGCGTCAGCCGCGAGTGCGTCGTGTTGATGTAAGCCCCGATCGTGGCGTCCAGTAGCTGCCTGAGTGGAGCCTTATCCAGAGACATTAGCTTCCCAGAGTTCCTGCGACTGTGCAGCGCCACCATCCCCGGCGTCGTTAGCGTGCACCGCCGCAAAATGTCCGACAACACGGTGGCGCACTTCACGCTTTTCACCACTAGGGGGATGACGGCCGCTAGTTCGTTTTTCCCCAGCGAGTGGCTGAGAGCGCACGCCCACAGGACATCGTTGATGGCCGGGTGCGTGTCTTGGTTGTAGCTGAGGTTCAGGTGAGTCATGGCTAACGTCGCTAGCTTGTACGCCCTCATGGGGTAACCGCGGTGCTCCATGTAGCGCGCTATTGTAAACAGCTGTGTGTAGTTCATTCCCGTGGCGGCCGCGTCCAGTACAATCTGATAGGCTGTCTCGAAGGCAATGTGGTCCTTCTCGCAGAGCGTCAGAGCCGATAGGGCGCAGTTCTGGGGGTCCTTCATGGCGCACTGCAGGGCCAGGGTGCGGGCGGAGTTGGCCAGGTTCTCCTGCTGGTGGCAGTCCAGGTGCAGGCGGACGATGGTGCTGTTGGACATGACGGTGCTGGCCACGACGCTGGTGGCTTCGGTGGGAGAGAAGAGGGTGAACCAGCTCTGCATGATGCTGTCCAACGCGAACACACCTACAGAGAGAGAGAGAGAGAGAGAGAGAGAGAGAGAGAGAGAGAGAGAGAGAGGAAGAAGAAGAAGATATATGTTAAAGATCTGAAGTTCATTTTTGGTGTTCCCCAGGGCTCAATATTAGGTCCTCTTCTTTTTCACTTTAGGTATAATTTGGTATTTTATTATAAGAGTCAATGATATTTTTTGTGTCCATGTGGTTTAGTCAAATTTCCATTTCCATTCCTCTTCTCCTTTCTCCCTCCCTCCCTCCCTCCCTTCCTCCTACCTTCCTTCCTTCCTTCCTTCCTTCCTTCTTTCCTCCCTCCTTTCCTTCCTTCTTCCTCCATTCCTCTTCTTCTTTCTCCCTCCTTCCCTCCTACCTTCCTTTCTCCCTTTCCTTCCTTCCTTCCTCCCTTCCTTCCTCCCTTCCTTCCCTCCTTTCTTCCTCCCTTCCTTCCTTTCTTTCTTCCTTCCTTCTTCAATTTTTTATTTTTTAGTCCTGTATTTTATTCTCTTTCATGTATCTAAATAGCTGAAATTACAATAAACATCGTTGAAACGTGAATTTTGAACCTTGAAAAGCAAAAATACTCCAAAAGCAAAAGCGGAACCAGAAGTGGATTACATATATATATACACCCTGATGAAAGTTGAATCTTTAAGGAAATAAGTCTGATGATATTCTATATTTCTCTTTAGTGTCAACAAATCTCAACCAAAACAACAAAGATAGAGTATCTTATTAATCCCAGTGTGGCTACAGCGAATACAATCAAAACAACAAGATCCTAATAACAAGTATGGTGTATGTGTGTGTGTGTGTGTGTGTGTGTGTGTGTGTGTGTGTGATATGTCTTATATTCCTCTGTGCCGTAGAGCTCTGTTGTTGTTGTTGTCCAAAAACTATTAAAAACACGTCAATGAGCCACAACGCTGCTCTGGGTGACATCTTCCTTCATTACTATAGACACACACACACACACACACACACACACACACACATACACACACACACACACACACACACACACACACACACACACACACACACACACACATACACACACACACACACACACACACACACACACACACACACACACACACACAATGTAGTTTACATTGACTCAATCCTCCACACACACACACATACAGAAATACTCACAACAGCACCAAAATATGTATTAATACGCTGCTAAAAATAGTCCCTGTCTTTCCTCCCTCTATCCTTCTTTCCTTCCCTCCTTCCTTCCTTCCTTCCTTACCTCATTCCTTCCTCCCTCCTTTCCTTCCTCCGTCCTCCCTTCCATTCTTCTTCCCTCCCTTTTGTCTTTCCTCCCTCTATCCTTCTTTCCTTCCCACCCTTCCTTCCTTACCTCATTCCTCCCTCCTTCCTCCCTCCTTTCCTTCCTTCTTCCTCCCTCCTTTCCTTCTCCCTCTTTTCCTTCCTCCCTCATTCCTTCCTTCTTCCCTTCCTTTTGACTTTCCTCACTCTATCCTTCATTCCTTCCCTCCTTCCTTCCTTCCCTCCTTCCTTCCTCCATCCTTTCCTTCCTTCCTTACCTCATTCCCTGCCTCCTTCCTTCCTTCTTCCTCCCTCCTTTCCTTCCTTCCTCCCTCTTTTCCTTCCTCCCTCCTTCCTTCCTTCTTCCCTTCCTTTTGACTTTCCTCACTCTATCCTTCATTCCTTCCCTCCTTCCTTCCTCCATCCTTTCCTTTCCTTCCTTCCTTCTCCTCCCTCCCTCCCTCCCTCCTTTCCTTCCTTCCTTCTTTCTCCCTTCCTTCCTTGACTTGAGGAGGCTTAAAGGATGTTATTCAGGTGCTTGTGTTGCTTTCAATGGGTCAAAATGGGTCAAATTTGTATGTAAGGGTTAAAACGCTGAAATCATGAAGTATATTTAATTTAAAAATATATATATATATATTATTTAATGCTGGTGATACTAAAATATTCCTTTTAGACTCCAATAAAATGAGAATCCTTTAGTCTGACTCATAAAAACCTTTATTTCCAGTAACCAACTAAAGCAAACGTCCAAAACAGCATATTTGTATTTTAGCAGAGTCTCACAATGGCTGTTTTACTTTCTAATTGAACTATTCTGTTTCAAATTCTCTGACATTATAAGGCCTGGCCTCTCTCTACATCACTGACTGCCAACTTCTCAATGAATCAATTCAACGCTGTGCTCACAGAAACAGGGACTCCTTGTCATTCCCTCTGCATTCACAAGAAATAATCTGGGAGGAGGAGGAGGAGGAGGAGGAGAGGTTCCCCCCCTCCGCCCCCCCGACCTCGTCAGAGCTCCGTCCCTCTGGACTCAGCTTCCTGTCCACTTCAGGAAAAAAAAAAAAAAAACGGCCACTGGGCTCCAGTATTCCCGTCCAAACATAAGGCCCACTTAGTCAGCCCACAGGCCACAATCCTCCATAATCACTACCCTGCCAGTCATCTCCTCTCCCCCTCCTTCCCTTCCACTCAAAGCTTTCCGAAATCCAATTTTAAGGTCTCGAGGAACAAATAAGCAAGCGAGACGTTTTCAGCCTGGTTACAGAGTTAGAGGTAGTTAACTACATATTTAACATTTGATAAAAATCTGCTGGTGATGTTTGTTATTTTCAGACTAGAAATGAAATGCTGCTTTTCTTTACTTCAGTATGAAAAATCAGAGGCATGTTGGTGAGTCCTTTCACTCAGAAGGTTAAGAGGACTTTGCAAATATAATAATAATAATAATATATAATACCATTAATAAACTTTACTTTACCATATTAAAAGAATAACATGCGCAGAAACTCAATTAAAAAAAACAATAGTCAAGAATAAATATGGAAGCATGCATAAACCTCAACAAGCATAGCAACAGTAACTAAGGAGGGAAAAACAAAAAAAAACTCACCAACTTCTGTGGCACACGTGACCAACCATCGCACCATCTCTCTTCTCCGCCAGTTTAGGTAGACAGAGTCATTCTCATCACCTGGAAGAGACAATTAGTTTAATACAATTAGTTTTAAAGTTTGCACCATGTGGAGTGTGTTTCTTTGTGTGTGTCTATCATAACGTTGTGGGGACACATTTCAGATTGAAGACCAGTTAATTGGGTTAGTTAGGGACAAAAGCCCCATCACCCATTTGGTAAAAACACTTATTTTGGGTCAGTGGTTAAGGTTAGAGTTAGGAGAAGTCTCCGTGAAATGAATGTAAGTCTATGTAATGTCCCCAAAAGTGACATAAGACAACAAGTGTTTGTCATAAGGCTAGTTTTGGGGACACATTTCAGACTTAAGACCAGTTAATTGGGATAGTTTGTCTTAAGACAACATAAATTGTCTTAAGTCACTTTTGGGGACATTACATAGATTTACATTAATTTCTCGGACACTTATCCTAACTCTAACCTTAACCACTGACCCGAAAATAATCATTTTATTAACTGAAGTCATGGCTTTTGTCCTGAATTAAGTGGTCTTAAGTCTGAAATTTGTCCCCGAAAGTAGCCTTATAACAAACTCTTGTTGTCTTAGGTCACTTTTGGGGACATTACATAGACTTACATTCATTCCCTGGAGACTTCTCCTAACTCTAACCTTAACCACTGACCTGAAAATCAGTGTGTTTGTCCCTAATTGGACAAATTATCCCAGTTAAGTGGTCATATATAAACATATGTTTGTCATAAGCCTACTTTTGGGGACAAATTTCTGACTTAACACCAGTTAATTCAGGACTGCTTGTACAATTCAGGACAAAAACCATGACTTCAGTTAGTAAAATGCTGATTTTTTGGGTCAGATGTTGATGTCTGAGAAATGAATGTAAGTCTATGTAATGTCCCCAGAAGTCGCCTGTGTGTGTGTGTATGTGTGTGTGTGTGTGTGTGTGTGTGTGTGTGTGTGTGTGTGGTGTGTGTGTGTGTTAGTCACCTGAAGGCCCAGCTCCAGGGAGACTTTGAGCAGTGTGATGTCCAGCAGACTGTCCATTAGAGTGGCGATTTTGAAGGCATCCTGGGCCAGTTTGAAGATATGAGATGAGGAGTGGATGTTCTTCTGGATGGACTCTAACACTATTTCTAGTTTACGAGCGTCACCTGATGAAAAAGAACAGAGAGGTGAAGTTAGTGTCCAGTACTTATTCTCTTTATAACCTAGTTTGACTGATATTCATTTACCTAGGAGTCATTTAAACACCTCTTTACCTCCTTATTTAATAATATAAGAACCCCCCCCTTTCCTTCCTTCCTTCCTTCCTTCCTCCTTTCCTTCCTTCCTTCCTTCCTTCCTCCTTTCCTTCCTTCCTTCCTACCTTCCTTCCTTTCCTTCCTTCCTACCTTCCTTCCTTCTTCCTCTCTTCCCTCCATCCTCCTTTCCTTCCTTCTTCCTCCCTTCCTTCCTTCTCCTTCCCTCCCTCCTTTCCTTCCTTCCTTCCCTCCTCCCTCCCTCCTTTCCTTCCCTTCTTCCTTTCCTTCCTTCTTCCTCCCTTCCTTCCTTCCTTCCCTCCCTCCTTTCCTTCCTTCCTTCTTCCCTCCCTCCCTCCTTTCCTTCCTTCTTCCTCCCTTCCTTCCTTTCTCCTCCCTTCATTTCCTCCTCCCTCCCTCCTTTCCTTCCTTCCCTTCCTTCTTCCTCCCTCCCTTCCTTGACTAGAGGACACCAGGAGGGTTAATGAGGGTTTTATATTTCATGCTCTGGTTGAGTTGGCTCATCTTTTCATTCACAGTCAGCGGCTCGTTAATAATCTCTGACACCAAATCCAGACACAATAATCACACACGTCATATTTATTATCATCTGGAAGCTTCGAGTAATAACAACACGTCCACTTATCAAAGTTAGAACAAGAGAAGTTTGTTTTAATGAGATAAGTCAGTACATGTGTTTATATGTTATTACAATGAGAAGCGTTTTGTTTGGTTTATGAAAATTCAAATTATCTGTTATTATAAGCGTTTCCCTTCTTAAACTTTCACTTGACATTTGACTCTTCCTTCTTCCTTCCTTCCTTCCTCCCTCCCTCCCTCCTTCTTTCCTTCCTCTCTTTCCTCCCTTTCCTCCCTTCCTTCCTTCTTCCTCCCTCCCTCCTTTCCTTCCTTCTTCCTCCCTTCCTTCTGTCCTTCCTTCCTTCCTTCCCTCCTCCCTCCCTCCCTCCTTTCCTTCCTTCCTTCCTTCCTCCATCCGTCATAGTCATATTTAAAGGAGCCGCCTTGTTGTGAGACTGGCAGTGATTGGATTGTAACTGATACGGTCTGCTGATAACGTGACGCTTCATTTCACATATATTTGACTAACTAGCACATATGAGTGATATGTTTGTACGTCATTGTTGGGCTTCATTGTTCTTGTTGTGGCTGAACTGTGTTAAAATCCTCTCGTATCTATCTGAACATTGTTGTGAGGACACTGAGAGCCGCTCTGGAAACTGGAGTCAAAGTACTGATGAGAGTAAATATACTGACAAATGAAGCTGATTGTTAATTATGTGATTAAAAGGGATCTGACGGTGGCAGTTTACTAGGGCTGGCCAAAAAAATCAAGTTTTTTGTAAATATGACTATGACTTTGGTTCAACCTGTTCTTGTTTAACCCTCCTGTTGTCCTTGAGTCAAGGAAGGAAGGAAAGGAGGGAGGAAGGAAAGAAGGAAGGAAGGAAGCAAGGAAGGAAGCAAG
>NC_070596.1:25721073-25733573 GCF_027409825.1 Scomber japonicus
TTCCTTCTTCCTCCCTTCCTCCTTTCCTTCCTTCTTCCTCCCTTCCTCCTTTCCTTCCTTCTTCCTCCCTTCCTTCCTTCCTCCTTTCCTTCCTTCCTTCCTCCCTCCTCCCTCCCTCCTTTCCTTCCTTCTTCCTCCCTTCCTTCCTTCCTTCCTTCCTTCCCTCCTTCCTTCCTTCCTTCCTCCCTCCCTCCTTCCCTCCCTCCCTCCTTTCTTTCCTCCCCTCCCCTCCTTCCTCCCTCCCTCTTTCTTTCCTTCCCTCCTTCTTTCCTTCCCTCCTCCCTTCTTCATTCCTCCCTTCCTTCCTTCCCTCCTCCCTCCCCACTCCCTCCTTTCCTTCCTTCCTTTATCTCTGCTTACATTTCCAGGCTGTTTCCAACCAACCCTAACCCCTCTTTTATTTCTGTTCCTCCTCTCTCATCAGAAAGTTCCTCGTAGACAAAAAAGAAATGAAAACAAGCAAAAAAAAAAAGAAGGAGGAAATAAGCAGATTGAACTCACCTCATGGCCCTCAGTGCAATTTTATACGCCAGTTCGGCGTCATGAGGTAGCAGGGAGGTGAAGAGATACTTGGCAAAAGTGTGCATGGGGACGCTTTCTCTGTAGATTAACTCCCCCAGACCACTGTAAGGACCAGCTGGAGGGGAGAGAAGGAGGAAAAGAAACGTTAGAAAACACTTCAAGGATCAGTGCAGTCTGTGCAAAGGTTTGTGCATGGCGTGCAGAGCAGCATGATGGTTCACATATGACTGGACAGTGAACCTTGTGGATGAGATTATCAACCCAGCTGGATATTTCAACATGTTTGACACCGCTGATTAAACACAGAGAAGATGAACGGTATGATTCAGAGCGATGACCACTTTGTTAGTCATCCGACAAAAATGTGCAGAGTTTTCTGTTTCTTGGTCTCAGTTTCCATTTTAGTAACACAGGACATCCTGAAATATGTTAGAAATTACAAGAATCAGAGCTGAGCACAAGCAACCACGTTGAACCCAGAGACCAGAGACCAGCTCAGTCTGAAGGAGAGCTGTTAGTTTTGAAGGTATGAAATGATTATAATGTGTTAGTTATGACTCGTAGTGATGAACATACAGAGAATTATCAACAACTCTGCAGCTTTAAAGAGGTTTAGTGAGTCTCAGCTCATTGTTTAGCTGTGCGGCTGCAACTTTACTGAGTCGGTTCACTCTCTGCTCTCATAGCTCGGGGTTATAACTGTACATTTCAAATTTTGGCACTTTTCCACTACGCACTACTTGGATCGACTCGACTCGACACGGTTCCAGGGAAAGGGACTTTTCCAGGTACCTACTCAATGTGGGCGGGGTCGTCATAGCAACGGCTCCGCGATACTGCCGTGACTTCGTTTTATACGCGACACAAACACATAAACAATGGAGGACATGGAGGCGATGGTGTACTTGCTGCTGTATGTGGCTTTCTGTCACACACAAAGCAAGAACATTGAGCCGTATGGCTGTAACGCTGTTGCCGGTATTTAAAAATGCCGGGTTTGATTCTTGTCTGGGACGGCTCATGACTCTTCCAGCGACAACTCTTCTTCAGTGGCCGGCAGTCTGATGACGTCACATTTAGTATCGGCTCGACTCGCTTGGAACCTCAGCAGAGCAGGTACTAAAAAAGTAGCAGGTACCAGGTGCTATCCCTAGTGGAAACGCAGAAAAACCCTGAGTCGAGTTGAGTCGTGCTGGAACTGTGTAGTGGAAAAGCGCCATAAAATTACCCTGAAGTTCCTGCAGTGGAAACGGGGCTTATTTTATGTTGCAGGAGAAACATTTTATAGAATATGATGACTACAACAAATGTTTAAATGCTGATGTTTTCTTTTTTCTTCTTCTAATAAATGCAGGTCAAATTTGCACATTTGCATATATAAAACTGTGTATCAGCTGCACAAAAATGAAAAAAATGATGGATTTTATTTCCATGTTTGTATTCTGTGGGTCACATGAGGAAAAGTCTGGCTAAAATAAATGTATGTAGGGTGTTTTTACAGCTGTCAAATGTAAAAAAATCGATCAAATTTGACCCTGAACAGTATATAAAGACTGTAAAAAGGGCACGTTAGCATGTTAGCATCTCTAAAGCTAACTCATTAAAGCCCTTTAACCTAAAGCGGCTGTAATCTATATTGGTTTTATAATATATGAAATGATTTGGATAATGGAGCTCGGAGAGTAGAAGCAGTTCAAACCAAAGCAGAAACATACATAAACATGAGGTTATTTTTGAACAGGTTATTTCAGTACAGTGACAGTTTCTAAGAAAAGCTACTGAAGTGGATCCACCCTTTTTCTTTTTAATCCTTTGTTTGTGGAAGTGATTTCAGAGCCAACGTGTGAAGCAACAACACGCAGGAATGAAGGAAGCGTCACGTTAATTAGCTCTTAACTGAAGATGAAAGATGTTTAACTAAACAACTCAGTTAGTTCCTTTAACCCTCGTTCTCCCTCCTTTCCTTCCTTCTGCCTTCTTTCCTTCCCTCCTCCCTTCCTCCTTCTTTCCTTCCCTCTTTCCTTCCTTCTGCCTTCTTTCCTTCCCTCCTTCCTTCCTCTCTTTCCTCCCTTCCTTCCTCCCTCCCTCCTTTCCTTCCCTCCTTCCTTCATTCCTTCTTTCTTCCTCCCTTTCTCCCTCCTTTCCTTCCTTCTTCCTCCCTTACTTCCTTCTTCCTCCCTTCCTTCTGTCCTTCCTTCCTTCCTTCCTTCTTTCCTTCATTCCTTCCTTCTTCCTCCCTTTTTCCCTCCTTTCCTTCCTTCCTTCCTTTCCTTCCTTGACTCGAGGACAACAAGAGGGTTACACAGCTGGGCACTATTTTCAGTGGCGGATGAATCCACATTTGGAGCTCTGAGTATTTCTGGCAGCAGGGACAGAGTGTGTGTGTGTGTGTGTGTGTGTGTGTGTGTGTGTGTGTTCACGGTGATAAAAGAACATGTCACCCAGTGCAGCGGTGTGACTCACTGACATGTTTTTAATAGTTTTCAGACAATAACAGAGGTATGTGGCACAGAGGAAGAAGATATATCACACAGCTCAGAGCTATTCTTTGTAGGTTTTGGTGTTTTTATGGGATTTAGTGACAATAGAGACATATTAATTAGCTCCAGGTTTGAACGAGTCAGTATGAATTAAGAGGAATATTCATGTTTACAAAAACAAAGATTAGAACGAATTCAAAGCAAAGATGTTTATCAGTTAAAGGAGCCAATGTGTGGAGGGTACTTGAAAGAGAATAGAAAATGTGTAACACACTACATAAATTATACAAGTATTAAAAAATAAGATGATTAAAACCTTAGTACTTTTGGGGATATATAAACTATACTATACTTCACCTTTATATGTACTATAATATATTATAATATACTATACTATACCTTACTAAACTATACTATACAATACAATACTATATTATACTATATCTTACTATACTATAATATACTATGCTATGCTATATGATACTATGCTATGCTATACGATACTATGCTATGCAATACTATGCTATGCTATACGATACTATGCTATGCTATGCTATGCTATACAATACTATACAATACTATGCTATGCTATATACTATGCTATATGATACTTAACCTTACTATACTTTAATATAATATACTATACTATACCTTCCTTCATATAATATACTATACTATACCTTAATATATTATACCATGTCATAATATACTATATTAATATACTAATATAACATAACATAACTAAAATAAACAAAACATAAAGTCCCTTAAAAAACACTTTCTACTTAAACTCTTTGCTTTAATAAGATAAGATATGACTTCCTACAGGCCTCCTCTCTATAATCACAATGTGAGTTAGTAGGTTTGATGTAAAAAGGGCCTTGAAGCATGATGAACTACATATCACACACACACACACACACACACACACACACACACACACACACACACACACACACAGACAGACACATTCCCACAACGTCAGCAAACAGACTTACAATACAAACAATCGACTCTCGCACAATTATGAATACAGAAGTACAAACATCCAGGGTGTTAATGTACACGTACGGGCACAGAGCGCACACTTAAGTACACACAGTTAACACAACACCGCACACGCTTAACATAACAGACAATTACCGGCACAAAGAGCTGGTTGTTACTCAGGGTGTGAAATGGGAATCTTCCTGTGTGTGGATAATGTGTCAGTTAGTAGAGGAGGGGAGGGGAGGGGGGCGGAGGAGGAGGAGGGATATTTGAGGGATGGAAACATTTAACCCTCATGTTGTCCTCGAGTCAAAGAAGGAAGGAAGGAAGGAAGGAAGGAAGTAAGGAAGGAAAGGAGGGAGGAAGGGAGGAAAGGAAAGGAAAGGAAAGGAAAGGAAAGGAAAGGAAAGGAAAGGAAAGGAAAGGAGGGAGGAAGGAAGATGGTAGGAAAGGAGGGAGGGACGAAGGAAGGAAGGAAGGAAGGAAGGAAGAAGGAAGGTAGGAAAGAAGGACAGAGGAAAGAAAGAGAGAAGGAGGGAGGAAAGGAGGGAGGGAGGAAAGGAGGAAGGGAGGAAGAAGGAAGGAAAGGAGGGAGGAAGGAAGGGAGGAAAGGAAAGGAAAGAAGGAAGGTAGGAAAGAAGGACAGAGGAAAGAAAGAGAGAAGGAGGGAGGGAGGAAAGAAGGAAGGGAGGAAGGAATAAAGAAGGAAAGGAGGGAAGGAAGGAAAGGAGGGAGGGAGGGAGGAAGGAAGGAAGGAAAGAAAAGGAAGACGGAGGGAAAGGAGGGAGGAAGGAGAGAAGAAAGGGGGATGGAGGAAGTACAGACGGAAGGAAGGAAGGGAGGAAGGAAGATGGAAGGAAAGGAGGGAGGGAGGAAGGAAGGAAGGAGGAAGGGAGGAAGGAAAGAAGATGGAAGGAAAGGAGGGAGGAAGGAGGTAAGAAAGGGGGATGGAGGAAGTACAAACGGAAGGAAGGAAGGAAGGGAGGAAAGAAGAATAAGACGGGGTCAATTTGACCCGGGAGGACGACACGAGGGTTAAAAAGGAGCAGTTAGTTGGAAAAAAAAGAAAAAAAACGCTTATTTGCTCTTTTTTTTCTTTCTTTTTTTTCTTCTTCTGTGTGTTAGATGAGAAGATTTGATACAGCCTCTCAGCACAGAGTGGTATTGATCTACTCTCGTCTCTAACTCTCTCGGCAAAAAGAAAGTTAATAAGCGTCTTTTCCCAGAATGTCGATAATTCCTTTCAGATATAACAGACGCTCATCTGTAAGCATGTTGGGGAGGTTTCGGGTTGGTGTTGGTGTTTCCTCCACTTTACTACAAATCTGAAATATCTCGACACATATTGGATGTATTGTCATTAAAATTTGGCCCTGATACAAATTGTGCCTTTGAGATGATGATGAATCCTACTTTTGGAAATGTTTGAGTTCTTCTATTTATTGCTTTTTACCCTCATTCTTATATTTTTGTGCATTTTTATTATTATTATTATTATTTTATCCATCATGTGCTCCTCCTTCTCTCTTTTTTTGCTTCCTCTCTTTCCACCCTTCCTTTTTCCTTCCTCCATCCCCCTTCCTTCCTTTCTTCTTTCCTGTCTTTCCTTCCTTTCCTTTCCTCCCTTTCTTCCTTTCTCCCTCCATTCCTCTTCTCCTTTCTCTCTCCCTCACTCCTACCTTCCTTTCCTTCCTCCCTTCCATCCTTCTTCCTCCCTTTCTTCCTTCCTTCCTTCTTCCTCCATTCCTCTTCTCCTTTCTCTCTCCCTCCCTCCTACCTTCCTTTCCTTCCTCCATTCCTTCCTTCTTCTTCCTTTCCTTCCTTCCTTCATTTCCGATGCCTTGCGCCATGTTGCTGCCTCTCACTTGTGAATCATGGAAGTGCTTCAAAGGTGCGCGCTGGCTACGTTATACAGTGACGTAATCGCGTGGCTCCTTGCCGGTGGAAAAGCAACAGCTTCGTAAGAGGTGCTTGGATTAGCACCAACTGAGCACTGGCTCTAGCACTAGCTCCGAACCAGCACCGGCTCCAGCTCAGTGGAAAAGGAGTATGATAGTACTATATGTTTCAATTCAGGCTTTTGTGCTGCAGTCAGTTAATTGTTTTGTCTATAAATTGTTCAAAATAGTGATAAAAGCTTCCCAGAGTCCAAGGTGACTTATTAAAACGCCTCAAACCAAAAGATATCCAACTTAATATCATATAAGACAAAATAAAGCAGCGAATCCTCACATATCAGAATCTAACTCTTACTCACCCTCGAGCAGGAAAACAGCTTGCTTGCGGAAGATCTTCACCAACATGTCGCTTAACTCCACTTCCTGCAGCCTGGCCAGTAGCTGCTCTTCGTTGCGGCACACTTTCTCCTGGGCGTAGAGTCCGTCTGGCATCACTCTCTGCTGCCCTAAGCCAATCAGAGACGTCTCTATGGCCAGCGACATGAACGACTCGCCTTCTTCCAGGAAGCGCTGCGCCGGGCAAACGCCGTGCTCCGACCTTCTACCTGAACCCAGCGAGCCTGAAGGAGACGAGGGAGGGGGGGGGGAGGAAGGCAGAGAGGGGAGGCGACAGGGTGAGAGATGACTTAAAAAGAAGAATAGTCCCTTTGGGCTGTGGGCTGAGCAGATTATTGATAAATATATTGATCTATTTGTTCATCCTGGTGTTCTTTTCCTGGAGTGTGTATTCTCCTGAGGACGGTAATCATGTGTTTTAATGGCTTAATGATGTCTTGGTAGACCTCACAGTTCATCCCAGGAGGGTTAAAAGTCCCCGATGAACACGAAAACGAACACACACACACACACACACACACTGTAGTTTATTTTGACTCTGTCTCACACACACCGTCCCTGCTGCCAGAAATACTCAGAGCTCCAAATGTGGATTCATCCGCCGCTGAAAATAGTGCCCAGCTGTTTAACCCTCTTGTTGTCCTCGAGTCAAGGAACGAAAGAAGGAAGGGAGGAAGGAAGGAGGGAAGGAAAGAAGGAGGGAGGGAGGAAGGAAGGAAGGACAGAAGGAAGGGAGGAAAGAGAGGAAGGAAGGAGGGAAGGAAAGAAGGAGGGAGGAAGGAAGGAGGGAAAGGAGGGAGGGAGGAAGGAAGGAAGGAAGGAAGGAAGGAAGGAAGGAGGGAGGGAAGAGTCCAAACAGATGGAGAGTTAGAAATAGCAAAGAGCTTCAAGCCTTAGTTGAAAACTTTCGCAACTTCTTCCGTGCTGCAGTTGCTTCGATACACCCCCCCCCCCACCCCCAATCGATTGTTATTTTATCTATTTTAATATGAAGAGAAATAAAGTGTATCAGAGAGGCTTCGAGGTCACGTGACACGGCCGTCCGTCCTCTCTCTGTGGCTACTCCGTGTTTGAGATTCGTCTAGCTGAGCTCCCCTTGCATAATTAATGCGTTTTAATTGGAGTGTTTTTCCTGCCGCATTTCTTATTCATGAGCTGTTATTGGAGGATGACTGGAGGCCAATCAGCATGTCTGTGTCGTTACTGCTGATTGGAACCTGAGGGCCTTAAAAAAAAAAAAAAAAAAAAAAAAAACCTGACAGGAAAGGATCGCTGCGGCACACACACACACACACACACACACACACACACACACACACACACACACACACACACACACACACACACACACACACACACACACACACACACACACACTGTAGTTTATTTTGACTCTGTCTCACACACACCGTCCCTGCTGCCAGAAATACTCAGACCTCCAAATGTGGATTCATCCGCCGCTGAAAATAGTGCTCAGCTGTTTAACCTTCTTGTTGTCCTCGAGTCAAGGAAGGAAAGGAGGGAGGGAGGGAGGAAGGAAGGAAGGAAGGAAGGAAGGGAGGAAGGGAGGAAGAAGGAAGGAAAGGAGGGAGAAAGGGAGGAAGAAGGAAGGAATGAAGGAAAGAAGGAGGGAGGAAGGAAGGAAGGAGGGAAGGAAACAAGGAGGGAGGGAGGAAGGAAGGACAGAAGGAAGGGAGGAAAGAAGGAAGGAAAGGAGGGAGGGAGGAAGAAGGAAGGAAAGAAGGAAGGGAGGAAAGAGAGGAAGGAAGGAGGGAAGGAAAGAAGGAGGGAGGAAGGAAGGAAAGAAGGAAGGGAGGAAGGAAGGAAGGGAGGAAAAAAACCTGACAGGAAAGGATCGCTGCGGCACACACACACACACACACACACACACACACACACACACACACACACACACACACACACACACACACACACCCACACAGACACAGACAGGAAATGGTGAGTGTTAGTCGTGTACTTGTATCGACTTGTGTTTCTAACCTGAGAAGTCGAGCAGCACCGCGGCTCCGTCATCGATGCTTCGCCCCGTCTCCATCAGGGTGCTGAACAGGGTGCCGATGGGATCCAGAGGGTGACCCACCCAGCCCTCCATGTTGGTAATTGAGGTGACGCCTTTATGGAGCAGCTCTGTAGGAAAACGTACTCACTGTTAACATGATATTTATAAAAAAACATGTTTGTAGCATTTTTAGCAGCTCTGCGTTAAAGGGTTAGACGCTGTTTTCCTTCATTTTAGTTTAATTTTAGTCTCCAGCTGTAAATTCCAGCTTTATTATATTTTTGTTGCATTTTAAGAAACAAGACGATTTTTCTCTGTGAAAGGAACAAAACTCAATCCGAAATCTACTGCATATTTCACCACTTTCACGAGACTCATCACATCACGGCTAATCAAGCATCAAACCTGCACTCATCGTCTAGCTCTATGTGTATCTTATTGTATCGTGTATCATGTTTCACTTTGCTCATCTTCTTTTTTTTTTAATCTGTATTGTATTTACTACACAGATGAACTTGGTTGTCCCCATTTCTTTAAAAAATATATTTTAATTTTTAATAAAAAATTCATTAATATTTTGATAAAGGAGTATCGTATCGTGTCGTTCAGTATTGTATCGTACAGTATTGTATTGTACCATATGGTATCGTACCGTATCGTACAGTATCGCCTCGTATTGTACAGTATGGTATCGTACCATATCATATCGTACAGTATTGTATCGAATCATATGGCATGGTATCGCCTCGTATCGTACAGTATGGTATTGTATCATATCGTACCATATCGTATCGTACAGTATGGTATCGTATCATATCGTATCGTACAGTATGGTATCGTATCATATCGTACCATATCGTATCGTATGGTATCAAACCGTATCGTACAGTATCGTATCATATCTGAACTGTCTTGATTGGTATGACTGGATTATGATTGACAGAAGGAGTTTTGGCTCCCGAAGTTCCCAAAATGCACAAATTGAATGTGAAATTGTAAATATATAAAAGTTTATAGCCTAATATGAAATGTGAAGGCTGTCGTATTCTCAGGATGGATTTTTGGAGTTATTTTTATGCAGTTTTAAATGAAATAGGAGAGTTAAAATAGTGTGAAATTAAAAAAAAAACAACCATCAAAAATCTGAATTTAAACTGGATTTTTGCTTTAAAGGTTGAAGTGAGACAGGAAGTACCATAGAAAACAGAGAATGTGTTCATATACTTGGCTCCAACATAATCCCCTATATCCACAGATGTGAATGTGAAATTGTGAATATATGAAGGTTTTCAGCCTAATATTAAAATGTTCTGAAGTATCTCTGCAAAATGTGACTGCCTTCTCATTCTCAGGATGGATTGTTAGAGTTATTTCTTTGCAGATTTGAATGAAATAGGAGAAAATAGGAGAGTTAAAGTGGTGTGAAATAAAGAAAACAAACATGAAGAACCTCAAATTTGACTGCATTATTCCTTTTAACCTTCTTGTTGTCCTCGAGTCAAGGAAGGGAGGAAGAAGGAAGGAAGGAAGGAAGGAAAGGAGGGAGGAAAGGAGGAAGGAAAGGAGGGAGGAAGGAAGGAGGGAGGGAAGGAAGGAAGGGAGGAAGAAGAAGGAAGGAAGGAAGGGAGGAAGGAAAGGAAGGGAAGGGAAGGGAGGAAGGAAGAAGGGAGGGAAGGAAGGAAAGAAGGACAGAAGGAATTTAAGGAGGAAGGAAGGTAGGAGGGAGGGAGGGAAGGAAGGAAGAAAGGAAGGAGGGAGGGAAGGAAAGAAGGACAGAAGGAAAGAAGGAGGGAGGAAAGAAGGACAGAAGGAAGGGAAGGAAGGAAGTAAGGAAGGAAGGAGGGAAGGAAAGAAAGGAGGAAGGGAAGGAAGGAAGGACAGAAGGAAAGAAGGAGGGAGGAAAGAAGGACAGAATGAAGGGAGGAAGGGAAGGAAGGAAGGAGGGAAGGAAGGAAGGAAGGAAGGGAGGAAAGAAGGACAGAAGGAAGGGAGGAAGGAAGGAAGGAAGGAACAGTCAAAACAGACGGGGTCAATTTGACCCGGGAGGACGACACAAAGGTTAAAGCTCAGAGTGGTCCTTTATTATATTTTTAATAAGACTTAAACAGAATCATCAGTTCTTCAGCGCCTTGAATGTGAAACTGAAGCCTGAAGAAGACAAACTGACCTTTTTTGTGCGTGCGGAAGAACTCCAGCTGCTTCTGCTGTTGCCTCCGCAGCGTGTTGACTATTGCGATGGCGAGCCTGAGCGCCTCCTTGGGGTAACCGTGCGATCTGAGCGCGTCCACTCGTGCGCACGCCGTCGGGACATGCTCTGCCAGGAGAGAAAATGAAAAGGACATTTCAATTTTCTCTCCCCCCTCCTTTTTTTATTTTCTATATATTTTTCCTCTTTATTAATCTAATTTGTCTCCTCCATCCCTCTGTAAACCCCCTCGTGTCGCCCCCTTGCTCACTCACCGTGCCACAGCGGCCAACCCCGGGGGTCGAAGAGGGAGCTGTCGAGGTTGTCATGGTAACAGTAGTTGGTGTAGTGGTCCTCGGTGATGATGTGCTGCAGGTGGGGGTCCAGCCAGTGCAGGTCGCAGGCCTCGATCGCTCGCGTGAAAACCGTCCGGTGAGGCCGAGTCAGTGAATCTGAAGCGAGAGAGAGTTTTTAATTTTAATTTATTTTATTTTTAACTGAAAAATGTTAAAAAAAAAACAACAATGTGAGATTATTACAGATAATACAGCAGCTGTAATAACATTTTTATTACTACTTTAAATAGAAATGTTCGTGTCGTTGTCTGGCTGTGTGTGTGTGGTGTGTGTGTGGTGTGTGTGTGTGTGTGTGTGTGTGTGTGTGTGTGTGTGTGTATTTTTCTCTGATTTAGTGGAAGCACACACACACACACACACACACACACACACACACACCACACACACACCACACACACACACACTCAGAAATGGAGGCCAGAAAAAGCTGCAGGACCTGAACTGTGTTATTAGGCTCATTCTATTAGCCACACTAAAAAGGTAATAAGGCTCGAAGGCACCGAGATTGAAGGAAGGAGACTTGATTAAAAGAGAGAAAGAGGGAGAGGGGGGGGGGGGGAGTGGGGGGAAGGGGGAAAGAAAGAAAGACGACTTAACGGTGGTAAGGCAGCAGCAGAACAGGAGGAGGAGGAGGAGGAGGAGGAGGAGGAGGAGGAGGAGGAGGAGGAGGAGGAGAGATCAGAACGAGAAGATGTGATGTAGGAGATGATTTGGAAATTGTTTTTTTTTTTTTTTTTTTGTTTAAAGAAAAAAAAGAAAAGAGGAGAGGAGGTGACGTCTCTTGCTTTGGCCGGGTGTCATCTCACCTGGGTTGCCAGGAGGGCCCTGGGGCAGAGCGTTGGTCAGATTGGTCAGCTCGCTGCCATGGTTACCGTCCTCCAAGGGGCAGACGTCCACGCCGTTCCACCTGCGAAGCTGTCGGAGCCAGAAACTCTTCTGCTCGGGTTTACAGTGAGGGTTCAGCACGATGCACATCCACAGGGCTCCTGCACACACACACACACACACACACACACACACACACACACACACACACACACACACGTTAACATTTAGAGATAAAACACACACTTTGCTCTCTTATCCTGCAACAAAAGGTGTGGAATAATAGGAAAAAGTAAATTATTATTAACATTTTAGTGGCAAAACTACCAACCACAAGACACTATTCTGATAAATAAATATTAATTTTAGTCATTTTTTAAAGTAGAAAGAAATATTTGCTCGTGGCAGCTTCTCAAATTTGATGATTTGATGTTTCTAATTCATAAATGATAGTAAACTAAGGAACATGAAGGAAAAAAGCCAAATATTTGCAGGTTGCAGCTTCTTAAATGTTGAAAATAAGACCAGTATGTAAAGATTTGTGTCATTAATGATAATAAACTGGATACCTTCAGATTTAAGACAGTTTATCAGATAAAACAAGACATTTAAAGACGCTACACATTGAGCTCTATCTGCAAAAGCAAAAAAAAACGATTAAGCGAGAAAATAATTGGCAGATTAATCGATAATGAAAACGGGATCAGTGCAGTTAGTTGCAGCTCTTAATTATCAACCATTTAATTTAGATTAAAAAAACTGAATTATGGAAAAGCTAAATTATCGATTCGACTCATATTTTGTCACTTATCAAAGCTCTGTAGTTAC
>NC_070596.1:25738573-25771073 GCF_027409825.1 Scomber japonicus
TGATCAATACTAGAAACTCTGCAAAATCTGCTACATCTGCTAATATAAGAGAGGAATACATACGCCACATTTCTAATATTTAACATGCATTCCTGGGAGGATTTAAATCAATAAAACAAAACAAATATGTTCAGTAAAAATCAATAAATTGCACTTAAAGAGAAAATACTGTCAAGTATTTAACCATCAAAAGGCTGCAAAGCAAATATTCTACATATAAGCATTATGTTTGCATGGATACAGTTATTAAGTTACAGTAAACAGCAGATTAAAGTTGCTGAAAACTGTTTAAACAAAGTGGAAATGAAGAATATTAGATGTTTTGGTAATTAACATGCAACCTCAAAGCACATTCTTCTGCAAAATACTGCTATGTACTCTATATTTAAATATTAAGTATCCAAAGATTAACTATGTCTTATAATAAAATGCTACCACGTGTACACAAATGACCATAAACTGGATTCTGAGACAGTATCTGAGGTTGATTAACACAGACTTTTTCTCTTACTCTCTTATTTTTATTTATTTTTCTCTAATTTATTTTACTTTGATTTATTTTCTCTTGTTTATTTTATTTCATTTATTTAATTTAACATTTTATTTTCCATTATTAATTCCATGTATTTATTTATTTATCTTAAAAAAAATATATTTTTATCTCATTTTTTCTTCATGTTGTCCCCGGTCTACTTATTCTGTCTTATTATCAGCTTATTAACACCTTAATACACCAATAGCTACAACAAATTACTTAAAATAACTCCTGCTAAATGTAACCAGTCAGTCCAACAATATAAACCAAAGCTCTGCAGTAATTCCCTTAACATCTCTGCACACAAAACTGAATATATTTTTAAACTACCAACTAAAAATAAAACAAAATGCATCTTAAATATTCAACATACTGTTCTATAATAAAGCATTACACGTCCGTTGGGGCATAAAACATGTTCAAACATGCTGCAGATTAACCTCACGCTGTATATTTACATGTAAACACAGCTGCCTGCATGTTTTACACTTCTTCTTTTTTTTTGTTTTGTTTATTCAATCAATTACTATATTTGTCCCAAAGGGGGAAATTGATTGTGCAGCAGCAGCAGCAGCAGAGTAACACCAGATAAAAAGCACATGTGCACAGTACACAACATATAAATATAAAAACTAGGGCTGTCAGCGTTAACGCGTTAATCACGATTAGATTGATGCAATCCATAACGTGTTAATTTTTTTTAATCGTATTTTAATGTTGCAGCCTTTTTGTCCCTTCTACTCCCCCGTAGACGGCTCCTCTAGCTGTAGCGCTATGCTTTGAAGTGGCCTCCTGCAGTAAACCTACCGCGCTGATGGAAAGTAAGAGAGCTACTGGACTTTTGAACGGCTTGTTTAACTTTAAAACACTTCCAGACGGTTCAGTTGACGAGTCAAAAGTAAAATGCAACCTGTGTCAAACGGAGTTTAACTACCACCGGAGTACGTCGAGTTTGAGTTAGCACCTCCACGCTAAACACCCAGGTGCAGCCAAGCGAGCCTCAGCTCCACCAAAGGACCATTTTGGAGTGTGGGAGTCGCAGCAGAGCCGTGATTGATTCCCAGTTAAGACACTCTGGTAAGAAATGCTTTACGTTATGGGCTTAAAACTGCCTTCAAATGTAAAATAACAGGATTTTGAACATGCAATTCAAAACGCAATTAATCGTGATTAACTATGGAAATTCTGCGATTAATCTCGATTAAAAAAATTAATCGTTTGACAGCCCTACTTATAATACAAAAGCATCATGTATGTGCAAAAGAAAGCAGAGTACACACATTTAAAACACTTTAAAATGAATGATTTCAATATGAATTTATGAGCAAAGTAGAGTTTTGAGGTGCGTATGTTTTGGAAGCTGTGTGTGTGAGTAGGTCTGTGAGCACTCAGAGTTTTAAGGAAACACTATGTGACACACTTTGCACTCATTCATGTACTTTCTGGTATTTAATGTTTTATGGGGACGCCTGAAACTCACAAACTTTTCCCCACTTAATGCATTCTTTTAACTTGTTCTTGACCTGATTTAAGTGTGTGTGTGTGTGTGTGTGTGTGTGTGTGTCTGTCCCGTTCTCCTAGAAACAGCTTGTTGTTTTCCCTGCATCCTCTCCCAGGATGGCAGCCACCAGCTGGACTTCCACTGGTGCGAGACGGAGGAAATCTAACACAGGTACCCGCATTTGCATGTGTTTGTGTTTTGTTTACTTAAGCCTGTACCTGCGTGCACGTTTAAGAGGGGGAAGTTCAGCCTGTTCTTCCCCTGAAATCACAGATAACGACCATGTAAACTCACCGTGCACCTGGTTGATCTCAGAGTTTTGCGACAGTATTTCATCGGCCAGTTTCTGTGCGGTCGGCAGCACCTCGGTGTGATGGACGGTGATCAGGTACTGAACAAACTTCTGCAGCTGATCTCTGTTCATCTGGAAAAGCGTCTCTGAGATGGGCAGCCGCAGTTTGACCTGCTCGGGCTTCCGTACCCGGTACAGCGAGAGCGCCACGACATGAGCGCAGTAGAAGATGTCCTTGTTGCCGCAGCTGCACGTCACCGCTGTGATCTTACATCGGTCGAAGCTGACGCTCACGTTGCAGACCAGCTCGGGCTCCGAGGCCGTAGCCGGTTCTCTTACTGTGCCGCTGAGGTGAAACCCTGAAACAGAGGAAATAAAACAACTGTCAATCAAATGCAATTCATATAAAAACACTCAATTCTCCTTCTGCAACAGTTAACTGAATATTGTTGGGTTACAGATTAGTTAGTCAGGACAAATAGTCGGGACACATCAAGACATTTGAGGTTGCATCTTTGGCTTTGGGAAACAGTAATAGACGATTTTATAGACCAAATGACTAACTGATGAATAGAGAGAATAACTGGCAGATTAATTATTAATGAAAATAATCAGTAATTGGTAGTTGCATGAGGAAGTTCGAAACTTTGACATAAACTATACTTGAACTATCACACCAGATGTCATGTAAAAATATGGTTTAAACCAAATTTCCTCCGGTCAGTAAAGAGGCATGGCAGGGTGGGAAAAAAAGTTTAAAAAAAAGACAGAAAGAGAAAGAGACAGAGACAGAAGAAAAGAGAACGAAGGAAAGGAGGGTGAAAGGGCAGCGAGCATGCAGAGCCAAATATCCTCATTTTCTTTTCATTTCCCTTCCACAACAACTCCAGTGATTAACTTCCCCTCTCTCTCTCTTTCTCTGACGTAGAACTGACTGAATGATCATTTCACCACAGACACAGAAAAACCTGCTATTACATAAAAACTGGAAAAAAAAAACAACCTACAGGCCTTTAAGCGTGATTTCAGGAGGATCTTAAATTTACTCACATTTCTTGGAAGCCTATAAGAGTATTTGACAGGAAAATAAACCCTGATGCAAATGCTGCGGGACTCTCAAATTTCCATTTTAAACAAACAACAACAGCCAAAAAAAACAAAACATGATAAAAATAGATCTGAAACAAGTTAAGCTGCAGGTTGTGAGATTTCCATTGTTAAATATTGCGTCAGCCCACAGAGGCTAAAATATGTGCCGTCTGATTAGGAGAAGACGACAATCAGAGTGAGTAAAAAGCTTGTATCCGCGGTAACCTACTAACCCAGTCAGATAACACACCATGTCAGAAGCTCAGAGAGATTTTATCATCTGAGTTTTATTAGCAAGCGATGTGACAAAAGCTTTTGTGCTCATGTACAGACACTACATGGCACATTTTAGTTCCACTGAAATCAAAAAGCAGCATGATGTACTCGGTGTGTGTGTGTGTGTGTGTGTGTGTGTGTGTGTGTGTGTGTGTGAATCATGCTGTTGTCGTGCAAACTGAGAAATACGTGACTTGGCCGATGGCGAGGCTGATAAAAGCCAAACAGTAACAGATGACAGAGGGAGCATCAGCAAATATAAAATGCCAAAAGACAAAGAACAAAAAAAAAAGAAAAAAAAAGCTCCTTCCCTCTTTCCTTCTGTGTGTGAGGCTAAATAAACATCTGAGACTCTGTTAGGAAACCAATAATAAGACTCAACTTCTAATCAGATCAATGTGATATATCAATAAAAGGTGTTTCAGCTGGTAGTCATAACAACGACTGACCTCCAGCTGCTGCTAATTGTAGTTTTTTCAGGGCTTTTTGTAGCCGCATTGTCTTTTTCTTTCTTTCCTAGGATGGCAAAGTCATGAGTCGCCCCACTCCTTGCTTTCATTGGTTGGATTGGTGAAGTTTAAACATGAGGATAGGTTAAAGTTGGGTAGAGCAGGTAATGGACTTCGCCATCCTAGATTCTTTTCTTATAAATATAATGATGCTGTACAACACTTATTTTCCCTAGGATGGTGAAGTCATGCCCTACTCTGCCTCTGATTGGCTCATACTCGTCGCCTTTGTTGGTAAGGTCGGTTAGGTTATAGGATGAGGAGTGAGATTGGAGACCAGAGTAGGGCAGGTAATGGACTTCACCATCCTAGATTATTTTCTTATAAATATAATGATGCTGTACGACATTTACTTTCCCTAGGATGGTGAAGTCATGCCCTACTCTGCCACTGACTTGGGTCGGTTAGGTTTTAGGATGAGGAGTGAGATTGGAGACCAGAGTAGGGCAGGTAATGGACTTCACCATCCTAGGAAAACCAATCTCATTTATAACTGGCAGAGATCTGAGCCTGACCATCATCAAATGTCATCTGATTGATCCGATCACATGATTTAATTTACTCTTTGAATTCACGAGTCCAGATCCAGATTTCACATTTTAAAGCCAGGTGTAAGAAAGGTGATGAGGTTACCATAGCAACACTTTCATTTATAGCTATACATCTACGTAAAATCTTGCACATAAACAAACTCACACGCCTACTACGCACTTTTCTGAGTAACAATAAACTTTCACTTTGAATCTGTATCTTAAAAAATATTTAACCCTTCAACTACAACATTTATATGATCATTTGTACATCTTATACAGTCTTAAACTCTCTCCAGTCCGAGTAAAATGTGAAGCATCAACTCCTCTGAGAGTACTGGACTGATTAACAGTTTATTTTATAGCAAATTAATTCAACTTTATAATAATAATAGGGAACATTTTACTTAAAAGCCTTGTTTTAATGTTAATGTTAGAGAAGAGTCATGTGGGGGAATATGTATGGAAGATTTATAATGTCTAAATTAAAAGAAATCAAACAAATACTATAGACATTGTTGTACTTTCCTTCATTTTTTATGCATTTATTGTGTCATAACTGGTTGAAAAATGTGTTAAAATGATAATAATTTAACTCTTTGTCTTGCAGAGTGCTGTCATGCTAACATTAAATCTACAGAAGTTAGCCAGTGTCTATATTTCCTTACTTATCTTATACCTAAACTGTCGATTATGTAATAAATGCATGAATAAATAACCTTTAAAAAGCTCAAATAGTAGCATTACGCATTTTCTCCGACTAATAACCTGCTATATACCATCACAAAGGTGTTTTGAGATACTCCTCCGTTAAAATCTGTGATGCAAACACTCGATTAAACAGATTAAATCAATTAAATGGAAACACCTCTGCTCACTTATCAACATCTGTGACCCAATTTTAAAGAAACTTTCCCATCAACATTATTATTGTTATGGTAAAACTTTTTTTTTTTTTTCCAGTGGTGTAATCCCAACATCGTCACTGCAATATATATCATTTAAATATTTCCTGTAATGCCGGTGAACATAAACACATACATGTTCATCAGAAACACGCCTGGAACATTGGTTCTCATAACTGTGACACATATCAGCCTCTGTTTGGGTGGAAGAAGAACGCCGTTATAACAGAGTGGGTGTTTGCCTGCAGATGTGGCGAAGCGGGGAGATACACAGAACTGAAGCCCCAAAAAAACAAAACAGGCGGAAGAACCACGAGACATTAAAATATGTGAGAGCGAAACTTAGAAATAGAAGAAAGAAAGAAAGAAAGAAAGAAAGAGAAAAAAAGAAGAGATGTCATTTCAGTTCTTGCTGCTGCTGCTGCTGCTTTTCCTGCTGAGCAGAAACATGACACACAAACACAGAGAGAGAGGATCACACTTCACCACAAGTCCATATCCTGTCTTCATACACACACACACACACACACACACACACACACACACACACACACTGCGAGAGAAGTGCATGGTGCTCTCAGTTACGCAGCCCTGCCCCAGTCATGCCTGGCCCACAGCTGAACTACTGACGTAACAGAAAGAGAGAGAGAGTGACTCGCGAGGAGGAGACCGCTGTGCTGCTGGAAAAATCGGTATGCCCTCAGCTGTGTGTGTGTGTGTGTGCGTGCTTGGCAATGAGCCAAAGCCCTGAGCTCAGCATTCTGTAATGCACTTCCTCTCTCTCTCTCTCTCTCTCTCTCTCTCTCTCTCTCTCTCTCTGTGTGTGTGTGTGTGTGTGTGTGTGTGTCTGTGCTTCGCAGGCTTGCATAATACAGCTCTGTGCACCGCATAGCAACCAAACTTAACTCCTTCGTTCCCGTCGTGGGTGTAAATACGCCGGCCGGCCCGGAGACCAAAAAAAAGGTTTTAACGCTTCGCTCCCAATTAGGCGTGAGGTCGTCTGCTTAAGCGGTCTCTGAAGGATTCGGAGAGGAAGTGAGGAAGTGAGGAAGTGGGAGAAGAGGAGTAGTTTTTTAACCCTGGCGTGCTGCTCAGCTGTTTGAGATAACAATTAAAACCGTTATCTCTTGTTAAATGTCAATAAGGTGTGAAAAAAAACTCAAATCAAAACACTTTCAAATGTCTGATGACTCATCCTCAATTCAGATTTTTTTGTTCATTCGATCGTATGAACAAAAAATTAATGCAATGTAAAACGTTCAGGGTCAAATCTGATGCATTTTTACATTCCTAAAACATTTCTTTTAACCAGACTCTTCCTCATTTGACCCACAACATACAAAAGAGTCAAACATCTTTAAACAGCTGATAAACATATTGACATCATGAGTCAGAATATAAACAGTATGTAAAAGGTTAAAGACACAGTCCTACGTCACCATGTGTTAATCAGTCAGTTATCTCTCGTTAAATGCCAATAAGGTGTCAAAATAAATCATTAGAATCACTTTCAGATGACTCATCTCAAACTCAGAGGTGTTTACCGAAAATAATCATACGATCGAATATATTCAGGGTCAAATTTGGTCAATTTTTACATTTGAGAGCTTTAAAAACATCCTAAACATTTCTTATAGCCAGACTCGTCCTAATGTGACCCGCAGTATATAAAAAATGGAAATAAAATGCTAAAATAATTTGTTAGTTTTCATGTAGCTGATACACATATTGGCATTATGAGTCAGAATATTAACAGTATGAGAAACGCCAACGTGACTCAGAAGAATTATTAAAAACACACGTTTGATGAATCATCTTGAACTCGAGGGCGTTCACAAAAAAAAATCCATACGATCAGAATATGTTCAGGGTGAAAGGTTACCCAGAGAGCGGTGAGATAAACAGTTTATTTTAGAGTCCCTGAATGTGTCGTCTCGGGTCAAAACTGACAGAGTCCAACTGTTTATAAAGAGTAAGGTATAAATGATCAATTCCAACTTTGAAGCCTTGAAGCCTGTTTGTCCTCCCGGGTTAAAGCTGACCCGAGGACAACAGCAGAAATTGACCCCATCTGTTTTGACTGTTCCTTCTTTCTTCTCTTCCCTTCCTTCCTTCCTTCCTTCCTTCCTTCCTTCCTTCCTTCCTTCCTCCCTTCTTTCTTTCCTCTGTCATTTCCTTCCTTCCTCCCTTCCTCTTTTCCTTTCTCCCTCCCTCCCTCCTTCCTCCGTCCTCCCTTCCTTCCTTGCCTGCCTCCGTCCTCCGTCCTTTCCTTCCTTCCTCCCTCCTTTCCTCTTTTCCTTTCTCCCTCCCTCCTTCCTTCCTTCCTTCTTTCGTCCTCCCTTTCTTCTTTCCTTTCCTCCCTTCCTTCCTTGCCTCCATCCTCCCTCCTTTCCTTCCTTCCTTCCTTCCTCCTTTCCTTCCACCTTCCTTCCTTCCTGCCTTCCTCTTTTCCTTTCTCCCTCCCTCCTTCTGTCCTGCCTTCCTTCTTTCCTCCGTCCTCCCTTCCTTCTTTCCTTTCCTTTCCTCCCTTCCTTCCTTGCCTCTGTCCTCCCTCCTTTCCTTCCTTCCTTCCTTCCTTCCTCCATCCTTCCCTTCCTTCCTTCCACCCTCCTTTCCTTTCTCCCTCCCTCCTTCCTTCCTCCCTTCCTTCCTTCCCTCCTTCCCTCCCTCCCTCCTTTCCTCCCTTCCTTCCTCCCTTCCTTGACTCGAGGACAACAGGAGGGTTAAATAAATAATAATTTTTTGAATTTTTTTCACATTTTTTTCCCATTAGATTAATCTGACGGGGAATTTCGGAATGATAATGAGTCAGATTAGTCAGATATTAACAGTATGTAAAAAGGTTAAAGATACACTCCTGCGTCCTTCTATGTTAATCGTTCAGTTAAATACCAATAACGTGTCAAAACAAAACAAAAAATCATTAAAAACACTTTCAGATGTCTGATGGTGACTCATCTTGAACTCAGGGGCGTTTGCAAAAAAAAAAATTCATATGATCAAATATGAGACTTTTTGGCAGATAGCTAACCGCACCCTTCATATAAAAAAACTGCTGTGTGGGTCGTAGCAGCTAACAGAGAAGAATCATAAGAGGGAAGTGGGTGTTTTATCACTGAGTAATACTTTAATTTACTTTAAAAAGACTGTGGCTTCATTCTCTCCTCTCCGTCACCCTGATATAATAACTGCTGAGGCGGGTGCAGCTACATATCGCCCTGTCGTTGCTACGTTAGCGGCCTTTAGTGGACCGATCATATGTGAAATATTGATTTAAACCCCTTTTTTGTAATCATTAAATGCTCAAATATTCATATTACAGCAGCTAAAGATGCTCAAACTACTATTTCATTGTGACTTTAAAGGACCAGTCCATCTTAAATTAACAGTCAGGAGCCCAAATGAACATTAAACCTGATTTTTCTTGCTGTAATTATTCCTCAAATTGTATTTAAAAGTTGATCTGAAGCTAATATGAAGCTTCAGCGTCCAAATGAGTCAAATCTTCATCTTCTATGTTTCAACGATACAGTGTTTTTAGTAGCAAAGTCTTTTTGTTACTATACTTCCTCCACAGCTCAACAGGAAACACTAAGAGGGAATCTGATGCTAAAAAGATTGAATGAATGAGTTTAGTCTTGTCTCCAGGTTCAGTTTGAAGCTGTTCTTCTTCTTCTATGATCTAGTGTGATATTTAAACTGAATATCTTTTGACTGTGGACTTGATTTAAATGTGTCAACTTGAGCTCTGGTAAATGTTAATGGCTAGTTTACTACTATTTTCTGTCTTTTTTAGTGTCAAAGTCCCTCTTTTTGTTACTATATATACTATAAAGACTGTAAATGTGTCAGATATCCACTTTATATGACTAACTCAGACTTCACTTAGACTAAATGACGATTTCTGTCCTCCATCACTTCACATTGAAAGCACACTTAAAGGAGATCTTTGAGTAGTCAGTATGAACAGGAGGAATGATTACAGCCAGCTAAAACCTGACTGCTGCTTTAAGAGAAGACTTTAAAAATGTGTGAACTCGTCCTTTAAGCAGTTAAAGAACAAGGCCGGGACGTTAGCCTGTGAAAGCGCAGCTCAGCTCCCTACAGAGTTCAGCCTGAAAGACACTTTCATGCCAGAGGCTCAAACCGCGTCTGCAGGGGGTCACGCTCTCAGCTATGTGCCCAAAGACTCTCCCAGAGCACAAAAGCCGGCGAGACCCTCGACACACCGGTCGACCATTCAGTCACCTCAGCCCCTCGATGCAAAAGGCCCGGGCCAATCAGGAGCGGGCGAGGGCTTCTCGGCCAAAGGTGTGCTTTGTGTGTGTGAGAGCGTGATGACAATGATGACAATGAGGAACCTAATCTCTCACCCGTGGAGATGCAGAAGCACCTCTGGGGCTGCAGGAAGGAGAAGTAAACAACCAATCAATGGTCACGCTGCACTGATTACCATCTGTCCTGCAGAACTGGTTTCAGATCAGCTTCCCATTAAGTCTGTGGATGTTTATAGTGGCTGGTAGCTGGTAGTTTATATCATTAAGTAATCATATTTATTCAACTGAACCACTGGAACTAAAACCTGCCTGTTTAGCTTTATTTAGTTCATTTTTATAATATATTTTTTAAATTTATTTAAGTTATTTTATTATTATTATTATCATTCTTTCAGTTTTAGCTTCTTATTGATTTTATTTGTCCTAGTTTTCAGCTAGCTTTTTTTATTAAACTTTCTCTTTTATTTCATTTTACTTTCATTTTGATCTATTTTAACCTACTTTTCTTTAACTCTAACTTTTAATAAACCTTTTCTCTCTCATTTTTATTTTTTTATTTTTATTTTCACTTTATTTAAGTTTTTAAAAATATGTGTATCATTCTTATTTTCTCTCATGAGCATTGGTCACAATTTTTTCCTTTTTTTCTATTTTCTTTTTAATTTGTTCTTTTTGTTTTTATTCCTTTTCTTTATGTTGTCACTTGTTCTTATTATCAGCTTGTCAATCACATTAACCTGTATGAAAGCTGCTCTATAGATAAAGTTTGATTGATATTCATTTTTTAAGGAAAAATCAGGAACATTTAGTAGTGGCAGCTTCTCTAATGTAAGGATTTGACACTTTATTGTGTTAAACCATGACAGAAAATTAAACATAATTTGATTTTGGACTCTTAAATTGTCATTTTTTAGCCAGCAAAATTGTCAATATCTTCTTTTTATTGAAAATGACTCTAACAATTGAGAGTTAAACCTGCTTGTTAGCACTGTAGAGTAAAGAAGGGTTAAGGTGGACGTAGTAAAGCAAACAGTATAGTGGGGATTTGAGAGCCTCCACTAATAAGTTAATGAGTTAAGGGAAAGAAGGGGAGGAGGAGGGGGGTGGGGGGGTTAAAGTTGTGAAGAGCTGGAGGATGCACCTCCACGCAAGCCCAAAATGAGGTCAACGAGGATTTTGAGTTAAGTGGGTCAATCTGGATTCCTCTTAAGTAAATCGCCAGCAGCTTCTTACAGTGTGAACGTACTTATCGATGCTGTGTGGACCAATCCTTTAAAGCCAATTTCACTCCGGTTTAACTTCAGTTTAGCTTGTTATCTGCTTTTTTCTTTACAATGCAACCCCTCCCTCTCTCTCTCTTTGCTTCTCAACACACAACTCTAGAAATAGCAAACTGCGCTGAAATACTGCAGGGAGGAAGGAGTCCCCCCTTTTCGACCGAGTGGACAGAAATTCCTCAGCTCTTTCAGAAAAACAAGAGGCCGCCTTTACAACACATGAGAAATTGCAATACGGTCTCGTTATACCCCAGACAAGAAAACGACGACTCCTCCTACAAAGTGAAACACCACTGAAGCCGCCTGAAGTTTTATGGTGTCCATTTCGCTGTCCAATAAAAGAAGAAGAAGAAGAAGAAGAAGAAGGGGAAAAAAGGGAGTCTTGGCTGAAATTTGTGTCTAATTGCTGCCATTCAGGCTCCAACGAGGCCTGTCTAAGTGTGGAGTGAAGACTGAGAGGAAACTGGCTTCTCCCTGTGAGAAGAGCAGCCGCACTAAAAAAGATGTGAGGAGAGACAGAGACAGAGAGAGAGAGAGAGAGAGAGAGAGAGAGAGAGAGAGAGAGAGAGAGAGAGAGAGAGAGAGAGAGAGAGAGAGAGAGAGAGAGAGAGAGAGAGAGAGAGAGAGAGAGAGAGAGAGACGAGCCTTTTAACAGTGAAAACACATGAGTAGAAACCTCTCAGTGGTTTTTTTATCAGAGCGTGGCGAGCGGTGGCAGCGGTGGCAGCTCATGAATCGATTACAGCTATCAGTGCAGAGAGATGCTACACTCGTGCCTGTCATGTAATCTAAAGGGTTATGAAAGAATGTGTCACACGAGCCATGAAAACCTCAATACACCAGTTTTCATTTGGACTAAAGCTGAAATGAGTCAATTTATCAATTAGTAGATTGGCAGAGAATCATTCAGTGTTGGTTTCACTCATTTTTTATAGCATGAAAGCCCAAAATTGTTGGTTTCTGTCATTTCTTTTATAGTAAAAAGGCCAAAAATTAAAGGTTTCAGTCATTTTTATGGCAAAAAACCCCAAAAATTGAAGATTTCATTCATTGTTTATGGCAAAATGGCCCAAACATTGATAGTTTCAGTCATTTTTTGTAACAAAAAAAGCCCCAAATTGATGGTTTCCGTTTATAACATGCAGAATTTGTTGTTTTGGTAGTTTTGCATTGTAAATTTAACCTGTTCAGGTTGCCATAATAGCTTAGCGGGTAAGATGCATATCATGTAAACGCAATGTCTACTGCTCGTCTTTCTACACTGACTGTCAAATAAATGCCTAAATGACTAAATGACTAAGTGTAACATGTTAGAGTTTTAGAAACAAAGTGAACTGTAGCTAGGCTTCCAAAGAAATTCAGCCAAAAGAAAATTGGATTAAATGCATGTTTACATCCACAGACTAGATGTTAATTAACCACAAACATTTCAACAACGTCACACAGGCAAAATATACTTCAAATTAGAAGACAAGAAGACATTATTAAAAGAGTTAAATGGTGCAAAACACTGTAGAAAACATGATGAAAATATGATGTTTCTGTTTGTTTTATGTAATACTTTGATCTCCTCTTTGCTGATGTTTTCTTATCTTTGCTCGACGTTTAGGTCACAAGCTTCGTTGTATGTCATCATTTATTCACAATGTCTCTTCGCATTGAACTTCACTGAATTTTGTTTTTTATCGATACACAAACTTTTCCACATCAGCAAAGAGTAAAAGTTTGGAGTTTTTCCTGAATAAACACAGATGGATGGAAGCTCACCTGATATAGGAGAAAACTTTCAAAATGTTAACTGCTGTCCTAGTTTGGATATTTCACTGAGTATAAGTGTCATAGAGCTTTAATCCTGCAGGATTAACATACTGGACAGACTGGAGAGTCTCTAGTTAGTTTCTATGTTAATACTACCTGACTCCAGATAGTATATGTGCTAATTTAAACACATTACTTTAGAAATCTGCTGCAGAAAACAAAGAAATAAACGAAGGTCCTGAAACTAAATATTGTCAGTCAGCATGTGTGATACTGACTGACTCACACACACACACACACACACACACACACACACACACACACACACACACACACACACACACACACACACACACACACACACACACACACACACACACACACACACACACACACACACACACACTGGGGCAGTTGCCAGCTTTGCCCCCCTTGGTAATTCAGCTTTGGCTTTAATGGATTGCTGAAACAAACAGACATACTGTACATGTGACAGCGCAGTGCAGCAGGAACATGGATTAACAGGCAGAGCACACACAGTCGCTTCCACACAGGCCTTATCGTGTTGATAGTTCACACACAGCAGGTACAAACATACATGTGCACAAACACACTGCGTACGTTACATAATCAGGCTGCAACTAATCATCATAAGCTGATGATTATTTTTGCCTTTAATCGTTTTGTCCGTGTCATGTCACAAGTAGAAGATAATGATTTCTGTGGTCTAAAATATAAAAATATTCATCTAATGTTTGATAGTTTTTGGCTTACATAGTGACAAAAAATTGACTTATGGTGGCCAATTATATATCTGTCTATCAACGAATCAATTAATTGTATATTTTACTTGTATGATGGTGTTAAAAAGTTAAAGAAATAATTTAAAAGTTGCAGCTCTTGTCAGTCCTCTCTGGTGCCTATCTTGTCATTTCTAATATTTATCTTATCAACTGATACCAACATATCTACAAAAAAGCTAATATCATATCAGTCGGGACACTAAAAGTAAGTATAGTTTAGATTTGGGCGCTATCTTCATCTCCGGCTCCTCCGTGGACATTCAGGAACAGACAAACACTCGACTAAGACGAATGACAAGAGGAGGATGTTCCCCTCCCCTCTTGTCTTTCTCTATTTAAAAGCATTTGTTTGAGTGCTGTCTGTTCCCGATGTGCTCGCTGAAAGTCATTTGTTTATCCTCGGAGGACCATCAGCAGGCCAGCCAGCGCCTCTCCTCTCCAAATGCATTTGTTCCCACTCCTGAGATACAGCACAGAGTCTACAGAGACCCTTCGCAGGCTGCGCTGGTGCCACTAATGAGCTCAGGAATCCCATAAAGACTCGAATAAAATCAAATAAAACCTTTTAGGCTTTTTGCCCCGATTGTAGTTTGTTAAATCTTGTTTTTCCAACAAATGAGCAGCTGTTTGAGATGTAGATACTCTCTGAATCGTGTATAAATTTGCAAAACAAGTTTGTTTACTTTAATACTGAAAGTTTAGATGAGAAAAGTGACACTACTCTGATGTCCTTACAGATAAAGTTTCCAAAACCTCAAAATATCACTAATTAACACTTTATAGTTCATTTATTCAAACCAAAGTATGAAAACAAGTTTATTTACTTTATTGCTGGCTCATAGATGAGAAAGTTAATACCACTCTCATGCCTGTCTGTAAATATGAAGCTAGAGCCGATTAGCTTTATGTAGCATAAAACAAGCTAGCCTGGCTCTGTCATGAAGTTAAAAAGTGCCTACTAAAACCTCTAAATCTCATTAATTAACACTGTATAGCTCATTTATTACTGGCAGTTTAGATGAGAAAATTAACACCACTCTCATGTTTGTCTGTTAAATATGAAGCTAGCACCGATTAGCTTAGCCTGGCATGGAACAAGCTAACCTAGCATAAAATTTAAAAAAACTTGCCTACCAAAACCTCAAAATCTCACTAATTAACTCTTTATGACTCATTTGTTTAATGTGAAAATTGATACCACTCTTGTCTTTTTGTTAAATATGAAGCTAGCGCCGCTTAGCTTAGCTTAGCATAGCTTAGCATAGAACAAGCTAGCCTGGCTCTGTCATAAAGTTAAAAAAACCCTCTAAATCTCACTAATTAACACTTTATAGCTCCTTTTGTCCTGTGTACACACACCAATGTATGACAAACACGTTTATTGGCTTTATTGTTGGCAATTTAGATGAAAAATCTTTAGCTTAGCACAGTAATTTGCTACCAGGCTAACAGTTTCCCCCTGCTTCCAGTCTTTATGCTAAGCTAAGCTAACCCTCTCCATGCTCCAGTTTCATATTTATCTCACAGTTATGATGATGATGATGATTAGTAACAAGCATCTGTTAGGAAATTAATCACCAAATTGCTTTTTTTTATAATCATTTGAGCTTTGTTTTGTTGTTTATAATGAAAAAATACCAAAATGTCAGCTTGTAAATGAAACTATTTCTTCTTTCTCTGTGACAGTAATCTGAATATTTTTGGATTGTGGACGGTTGGTCATCACATTGGGCTTTGGGACACAGTTACTCACACTTTTCACCATTTTACAGACCAAACAATTAATCAGTTAATCTATAAAATAATCTAACAGATGAATCGATGCTGAAAATCATTGCTAGTTGCAGTGCTGATCCTCTCATCTAAGTGCAACTCGACAAAAATAGCTAATAAATACGAGCTATTCCTTTAAAATGTCTACAAGATGGTGGTGAATTGAACATCATATAGTGCTGAAGTGTGTTTGATGTTTCTGCAGCGTTCACAGGAGAATAAAAAAAAAAGATGAAAGGTAGAGATTCAGATGCTCAATCCTCTAAATTATTTACATTAACAGACTCGGATCACACCGGCTAAAAACACTGACCAAAATAACCAGGAAGTAAAGGAAAAAACTAAAGTAAAAAAAAAAAGAAAGAAAAGAAATATGTGTGGGAATATGCAGTACATCAATGAAGCAGGGCCAGCAGAAGGCCGAGAGAGACGAACACTGTGGGAACGAATGCGTTGGGGGACATTTTGGGTCTCTGAGTGGATAAAGTTAACTCTGAGTAACCTGAATGTTGCTTCTGCTCCTGTGGGACTGTGGTGGTGCAACTCCAGCTGTTTCTGCATTTTTGCTTCCCTTTTAATGTCACCATTTCCCTCCGCTGCATCAGCGCTCGCCATCTCCTGAGATTATAAATCCAGCCATGTTTTTTATCCGAACACAGAGCCTCCACACTCTGCCACAGACTCACTCTAACATTCATCTCATATCTGCACTGATAACAATGTGTCAGCATCAAAATATACTTAAAATAATATCAGAATATTATTGGATTCAAATAATTATTGATGCATTAATGTGTTATCGTCACTTTAATGTTGCAGATGGTAAAGTTGATGCTAATTTTAGCAACTTTAGTAACTGCTGAGTGGCTTCATGTATAATAATTAGTGCTACAACTCACTATTAACGATTATTGTCATTATTAATTAGTCTGCTGATTATTTCTTCAATTATAAAATGCTAGAAAATAGTGAAAAATACTTCTTATAATTTTCCAGTGTTGAAGGTGACAAACAAATGAACAAATCTTCAAATTTAAGGAGCTCAGATGGTCAAATATTTGATATTTTTGGTCAATATATTCGGTCAACTGTATGTCAATAACACAAAGACACAAAGATGACGTCCTTAAATGTCTCGTTTTTATCCCCCATCAGTTTACTGTCACAGAGGACTAAAGAAACCAGAAAATATTAACATTTAAGAAGCTGGAATCAGAGAATTTGGGCATTTTCTTCTTCTAATTGATAATCAGAATACATGACAATTAATGTAACAGATGGAGACGAAACACTGCAGCTCAATACGGACAGAATAACAATGCCACTGTTCAACAGGTGACTCAGCAGTGTCCATGAACGCACCATCAGTCTGTCTCTTCTCATTATAATAATATAATGAAGAAACTGACAAAAAAATAATGTAATTGAAACGTCTACAGTGATGGATTACCTCTTTTAAACAAGCCTGAAGTCTCTGCTATGAAATGAATGCAAATGAAAGTCTGCTATGTAGAAAATAAAAAGTCTTGCAGCCTTCAGCACACACTACAGTATACTTTGGGAAATGTTAAATTCTCAAAACCTGCACTATGGACTATTGTCTCCTCCTATCTTGTGAGGCCATAAAGTGAGTAGGAGGTGTGTGTGGCGCTGTAAACTGTTAAATAAAAAAAATAAAGCAACACACCACATGAAAATGACTGTGAAGAAAACTCTGCAGGAAACACTGAGCGCCGGTCGTGTCCTCGACGCTGCATCTGTTCAAACAAACACACCTGCTGTGGACGGCAGCACGAGCCAACTACGGCTTTTTTCTCTCTCCATGAGGCACACCGGTGTGACCTTTGACCTCTTGACGACCAACAGTTGCTTCCTCGAGGACACACACAGCCCAAAAACACCAGTGTGTGCAATATATGAAAGTGTGTGATATCTTAATACTGTTAAACTTAGCACATCATTTTTAGCTAGTGTGTGCATCTGTATATTTTCACTACCTTTGTATCTTTAAGCATTTAAAAGCACATTAACAGTTATGACTGGGCTTTCCCTCTTTGCAGGAAGGGTTTGTTTTCACACGGTATGTCTGCTCTGCACACATACGGTATATTGAAAAAAAAAAAAAAAAAGTGAGACAGCCGTGATGAAGTGAGAACTACAAGAGGGTTCGCTTCCTTAATGTCACAGCAAGTGAGTAAATGATGAGTCAGAGGAAGGACTCGCTTCTTTGAAACATGACTTCACTAATCCAGGCTAACACGCTGTTTTTATTATTAGGCTAAAAATCAGCCGAATCAGCAAATCTCCTGTTCATATTTCAGTTTTGTCTCTTTTCTTGCTTGTTTTTATTTGCTCTTTTTTATAACATATTCTTTTTTTGATTTGTGTATGAAGCAGTTTGAAAAGTGCTCTATAAATAAAGTTTATTATTATTATTATTATTATTATTACAAAATGATCCCACCAATCAAATGTAGAGGAGACATGAGTTTATCTTAAAGGTCGAGTGAATTAGCTCCTATTTTAAAATTATAGGCCACATGAGAGTTGAACCTACGACCAGCACTGACATGACTGTCTGACTGATGATATGTAGATGTGTGGGGAAGCTTCCCAGCATGCAATGGGGTCAATGGACTCATGGGGTGGGCTGGCAAGTCAACAAGAAACCCCCCAAAAATATCACAAAATATGTATTTATTTGGAAATGAATAGCGTTTGTTCTGAAACTTGAGTCTCTGTGTTGGGAAACTTGTGTTATCATAGCTCATTTTTAAGCGATAACGTGCACTGATGTCATTTTATACAAAGGAGTTTAATCTTAAAACTGTTAAATATCACGGCCTCTATTACATATCTTTATCTTAAGTGTTTGATAGCAACATTTGAGGCATCATTGCAAAAGAATGTGTGTAGTCCAGTAACTCTAGCACACACATAGAACCAGCCCAAACACATTTCACCCATCATTACTGCATTATTCATTATTGGGTCTGGGGGTTCTGTGTGCGTGTGTGTGTGTGTGTGTGTGTGTGTGTGTGTGTGTGTGTGTGATCTCTGCAAATATGGGTACCGGCATCAGCTCTAAAAATCCAGTATCAGTGAAGTCTTCTATGTTTTGCGTCATTTTTACAGCCGAAATTACTTTTTTGTTCTTATAGAGAGAGTAAAAAAAAAAAAAGGGGGGTACTAGTATCGGTTCACATGTGACTGGTGCCCAACCTTATTTAACATCATTTAAATCATTATCATATGAACGTATTTCCTCACATCACTAACAAAGGGAGCTGACAGTGAATAAGCATGTTGACAAGTTTGGACAGCTTCAGGCTTGTGTGTATATGTGTGTATATGTGTGTATATGTGTATGTATGTATTGTATGTCATGCATGCGTGAGCTGAATAAACTAACCCGACTGCATACTGCGGGCTTGTCTTTGTCTCAGGTCGAGTGAGAGCGAGAGCGGCCGTTTAACTGTCGGCGTAACGTCATAACGGCGTGCCTCTAGGAGGAAAATACTTTCCTACAGCGTCACCGAGGAGGAGGAGGAGGTGGAGGAGGAGGAGGAGGGGCCCCACGCTGTCAAAACAGGATGCAGGTCACACCTTATCATGGCAGAGCATCAAAAACCAGAATCTCACACACACAGACTCAGACACACACGCGCACACACACACACACACACACATACACACACACACACACACTCCACCTCCGTTGTGTTCGGGCTAAAACAGACGACACATACAGCTTGCTCAACATTTGTCTGGAGAAGGGAGGAGAAGAATCGCTTAGCTTAAAAACAGCAGGTGTGACTACTGGAAGATGAATAACTCCACTTTCAAGTCGCTCTTTTCTTTGTGTGTGTAGGTGTGTGTGTGTGTGTGTGTGTGTGTGTGTGTGTGTACACGTTTATTTTGGTTTCTGCCTCCCCACATTATCTATCTATCTATTCCTGCCTCAACCGACCCACCAACCAACCAACCAACCAACCCTCTTCCGCTCTGCATCTCATTTTACCAGCTGGAGTTGCCTTCCTGCTCAGCTGCGATGTGATTCGTCATGTCACGCCACGACTGAGAGCTTCACACACTAATACACACACACACACACACACACACACACACACACACACACACACACACACACACACACACACACACACACACACACACACACACACACTAAACAGAAATATGATCATGATTATACTCCCTGGCAGCTTGGAGTTACACATATTAATTCTCTTTTCTCACTCCGGTGGTGAAAAAAAATGATATCTGTCAAACACACACACACACACACACACACACACACACAGATAAGGGGGGGGGGGGGGCTCACATCTCACATCAGTGGACACACACACAGTGATGAAACCTCATCCTCATCGTCCTCCCCTTTAAACTCATCCATTCCTTCTCAGCCACTCCCTGCTTTAAACTGCATTACAGCCGCTGGTCGGTCGATACAGGTTTATTTCAAAAATGCGTTCGGTTTTCCATCACACACACACACACACTCTCTCACCACACACACACACACACACACACACACACGTACTCTCACCACACACACTTACTCGTTACTCATCGTATTAGCAGATGAAAACAATGACTCAACTTGTAGGCGCATGCCAGGCATACCCTCTTTGTGCGGAGACATACCGGAGGAGTTTACAGGGCTTGTGAGAGCTTGTGTCATCCCCGAGGTGTGTGTGTGTGTGTGTGTGTGTGTGAGTGTGTTTGTGTGAGTGTGTGTGACCTTTGAGGAGCTACCGTTTTTTCGTTTTTTGTTTAGAAAGCAACCGAATTATACACGGTTAATGATGCGCATTAATTTCAATGAATGTGTTCATTATGTTATGCACGTAAAAGTCAGTTTATACGTCATAGGGAACACTGCTCAGCCTCTTTTAAGGGACATAATGTGCTTTTTTTGTGATTATATGTTATTAATATGCAGTTATGATGTCAGATGTCTGTAATAAATGTAGTCAAAGCTCCTAAATTTGAGGTGAACACATGTAAAAATGCTCCCTGACAGTCCTCTGAACGCTTCATCTGCCATGTTTCTTCTACTTCCTTGTTGTGATTACATCAATCAATCAAAATGTATTTCTATAGCAGCTTCCATACAGATTAATGTAGTTCAAAGTGCTTCACAGCTGATTGACAAGCTGATAATAAGACAAGAACAGAAGTGTAGAACAACATAAAGAAAAGTAATTAAAAAGTGACGAGAGGACAAAAACAACAAGCATGATAAAAACGTTGAAGGTGAAAGTGAAATTAAAATACAGTAAAAGTAGAAAAACTAGGTTAAAAAAAAGAGATTAAAAGACAAAACAAACAGACATGGGTAATATCGATAAGCAGATTAAAAGTATAGAATAATAACTATTATAAAATAAAGTAGAACAACATTTGAAAACATGAAAATGATGTACACTGAAGTTGTCCCGTGTGTTGTTTGCATTGTCGACTCTCATATTTCGGATCGTATTCAGGCTCCCACATGTTCAAAATCGTACTATTTACTACTGTTTACGTAGCCTACCATGCTAGCAGAAGCTGACCAATCAGAGCAGAGTGTGCTCATCAGGAGGAGGAGGGGGCGGGGCTTAAAGAGACAGGAGCTAAAACGGCTCGTTTCAGACAGAGGCTGAACTGAGCGGCTTCATAAAGGCTGATTTATGCTTCCGTCGTTGTCCTTTCGAAGTTCTGTGTCGAGGGAACGTGTTGCTAGGGGTGTGTGTGTTCATGTGTGTCTGCCGGAGGAACTGACACTTTGACCGGACCAATAACAGCCCTTGCGGTCCGCGTTGCTGTGGCGCGTAGTTAGGATTTTTTTGGAGGTGCACGTCAGGCTACGACGCAGAGAGCTACACCTAGCTACACCGTCGGTCCGACACAGAAGCATAAATCAGCCTTAAAGGAGCAGTATAAGATAAATAAGGAGATTTTAACTGGAAATCATGCAAAGACATTTTTAGAATATAACCATAGACTTGGAAATTCACCTCAACTTCATGTTCAACACAGTCTGGCTTACTTTTAAATGATTTTAGCAACTATGGCGCTGTGTTTTGCTCACACCTGCAACAACTACAAGTCCATTTTCATGCTTCTAAGTAGCCTCTTCTCCACAACGGCTAATGAATGTTCAAATTTTATCAGCCACTCAGTAGATTATTTATTGTTTTTTGGGGGGGATGCTAGAAAGTGAAGCAAATCTATCGGCCACTTCCATGTTTTACAGCATTTAGCTTAATGGCTGCTGTTCATTTTGCACCCTGGACTCATGGGTATTGTAGTATTTAAAGCTGTCCGCCAAACAGAGAAACAAAAAATAAGAATTTATCAGAGAAAAAAAGTTTAAATTATGAATAAAATCATTCAAGACACTCCTGTATTTCACTCCTATCATTTCTATTGTAAGGACCAGTGGGGAGGTTGTTTAAATATAAACTTGAAACGAGACTACAGAATTAATAAAAACATTTCACACCTTTAACCTATTAAGTTTCTTTATGAGAGTCGTAGGGTACAGTATTTGAGTATTTGAAGCTTGACTCACACTAAAAAGCCTGGGGATTTTTTTTTTTTTGGCTTCTGCTGTTTTGATTTTGCTCTTTGTTTTGTAATCTCTGTCATGCAAGTCTTTATTAAATCACTTAAGTTTGTCTCTAATAGATAAATCTGGTCAGGAAATAGCATTAAAGCCTTCACACTCTGTTTCATATTGCTTGTTTAGTCTGTCCAAAAAGTGCAAAACACAAACATATTCAGTTTACTGAACACATTAGAGGAAGAAAAACTGCAGATTTTCAGCATTAAGAAGCTTTAACGTCATTAAAAAGTGGAATGAACGGTTAACCGTGACGAGGAAATGGAAAAAAATGTAATACGTGGCTCTAAAGTTGTGCAACAGTTTGCCTGGAAGTCTTTAGATGATGGATAAATAATCAAATGGTTTCATGATGAGCTTTAAAAAAAAAAAAACCCCAACCTGGTTTTACTTGTCTGAACCTCAACATGTTGTACCTGTTGGAGCGAAGAGACGTTTACAAAACCAAAAAAGCGACCAGTAGTGTGAGTCAGGCAGGAGTGGAGCTTAATGCTGAAGGTTAGACGAAGGGGAAAAAAAGAAAATAAAAAGGCCCGGAGCTACAGTTGGACCAGGAGAACGAGATCATTTTCATGTTATTACAGATACAGACGTAGGTGCAAAAAGGTGGAGCAGCATGCAAAAAGGGCAGAATAACAAACTGAAACCAGACAGGAGATCCCTGAGTGAAAAAAAAAGAAAAAAAGGAAAGGAGGTGAACAGGAAGTGTATGGTTTTAGGTCCCGTGACAACACACTGCTGCATGCGTCTGCTCGAGTTTCGTTTATATATGTGATGATACAGACAGTCTGGGTCACTTTTAAATTTGGTTAAATAAACACGAGCATTTAAACCGCTGTGATGTTTGTGTCTCTGTTCAGATAAGATAGAAAGGAGGGAGAGGGGGAGGAGGAGGAGGAGGAGGAGGAAGAGGAGGAGGAGAGGAGCATCAGTCTTCATTAAGCGTGCTCCGGCTGTGAGCTAAGGTAACAGCCTCTGATGGATGGCACCTTTAAGTTCCCATTAAAAAAAAAAAAAGTAAAAAGCATTGCTCATAAGCAGCAGCAGCAGGAGGAGGAAGGAGGGAGGAGGTGGAGGTGGGAGGTGGAGGTGATCCTACATGGCGACTCCACTCCTCTCTCAGCAAACACACTTCATCTCATTTCCCTTTTTTGCTGCTTTTTTTCTTTTTTCATAAAAAAAGGAAGATCAAGAACAGGGAAAAATCGTGAGCACAGCTAATATGTTTGAATCGCTCCGAGCGGTTCACCTGTTATTAACTAAAGTGCTCTTGTTGGCAGAGTCTGCGGAGGTCTTAGGAGGGGCCGCCGATGGTTTCTACCGAGAGACCACCACACGCGGGGGCCCCCGGGAGTCCCATGCGGCGAGGCGAGGACAGCGGCAGGCTTTGACTTGCTGAGAGAGTGTAGAGGGGGTTGAATGAATAAAACTCCCTAGACGCCACTCCTCCCTTCCTCCCTCCCTCCCTCCCTCCCCTCCTTCCTTCCTCACCTTAAAGAAAAGAGACAACTCAACTGGTTTCTACACCTCTAGGAAGCCGAGGTGAATCAAACTACTGCGTTTCCCGAAGTTACGAGAACAGGTTAGAACACAAAACGAAGGGTTTAATCGAGCCAATTCAGGGCAGACGGAGGTAAACTAGTAACTCCCCCCTCCTCCTCCTCCTCCTCCTCTTTCTCTTTTTTCTCCTCTTCCTCCCATCCGCCTCTCTGCTCCGCCGCCTCTCCTCTCCCTCGAGTTGAAGGTTAATGATGAAGGGATACGGCAGAGGAATACAGATCAGGGGAGACGTGGATGGATGTGGAAACAGGTAAACTAAAGCAGTCTGGAGCAGCTGTGCAATGAGAAGAGAGATTATGAGTAAATGTTACCCTGCTAACCCACCAACCCCAGGCTTTAAAGGGGGATAAGGTCGGGGGGATGTTCAATATTTCTCTTATTAAATCAATAAATCCCCCAAAAAGCAAACAGTGGATCTGATCTTCCAACAAGACGTATGATTTATCTTCTTCTTCTGTGCTGTAGAGCCATTGTTGTTCAAAAACTATTAAAAATATCACACACACACCGTCCTGCTGCAAGAAATACTCACTACTAGAGCATTAAATGTGTATTAATCCGCCGAGTTAATCCGAAAGTAGTCCCCAATAAATTTACTACTCCAGTTTGACGAGAGTTTAATTAAAAACTACAATGCTCAGCTGTTTTAGGATATGTGTGACGTGTTTTTGTGATTTTTTGGTGTTATTTTTTTATAAATTTATACATTTCTTTCTTCTGTTGTCCATAAATGTCCAAGATTTATTAACTTGTGTAAGTAAAGTAAGTCCAGGAGAGGTTAGAAAAGAAGAAATTAGATAAATATTTATATATTTAACCAAAAAAAAGGAAAAAAAATACATATATATATATAAAAATACAACAAAATCTGGGCTTTTACATATTTGAGCCACTTAGATTATAACTTGATATTTATTTATACTGTTATAATGTTGAATGTTTATGTTAAAAGTGGGTAAAAAGCTCCAAATCTTGATGTTAAATGCCCCCTGCAAGTCAGAAAGCCAAGTCTTCAAGCTGCTTTGAACGCCTCATTAGCAAAGTCACCTCTTCTTCCTCCTTGTGATGACATCATAATGTTCACACATGCTAATAAACGTTGTCGCTAAGGTCGTTAGCGTCGTATACTCGAACATTTCAGGTCAGATTTGAGCTTGAGCATGTAGGTTTTGTAGTGAAAAAGAGGTAAAAGAAGTGAAACCCTGCTATTATAAGAAGCTTCCTACAGAGCCTTAAAGAGACAAGAGCTAAAACGGATTGTTTCAAGCAGAGGCTGAACTGAGCGGCTGCATAATGGGCCAGTATAAGATAAATAAAGAGGTTTTTTAACTGGAAATCATGCAAAGATATTCCAGTAAAGCTCCAGAATAAACATATAGAGTACAAAATGTGCATGATACTTCCCCTTTAAGGACTGAAATCCTTATCTTACAAAGTGCAAAAGACACAGGAGGCCAAGTCTTTGATTTTTTAGTCTTTTTTTTATAGCATTTGTTTATAAGTCTCACTCTCCCATGAAACATGAAAAATCTGTTACACACACACACACACACACACACACACACACACACACACAGTCAAGAGTCAATTGAATGTGTCCACAGAGCTTTCACTGACCATGAGGAAGCAGAAATGAAAAACTTGGTTACATTCCTCGCGGTGTCTGACACTGACCTGGAAAATACCTGGGCAGGACTCCAAGGCTTCAACCAGCAACAACAGGAAAACTCACATTAACTCACTTGTGGGACTTTTTTTTTTATTTAAACATCTAACGGGCCTCGCTGTTCACTCACTCACTCACTCACTTACACACTCACTCACTCATTCATTCATTCACTCACTCACTCACTTACACACTCACTCACTCACTCATTCATTCATTCATTCACTCACTCACACACACACCTCCTGTTGTCCTCGAGTCAAGGAAGGAAGGGAGGGAGGGAGGGAGGGTGGGAGGAAGGAAAGGAGGAAGGAGGGAAGAGAGGAAGGAAGGGAGGGAGGGAGGAAGGGAGGACAGAAGGAGGGAAGGGACGAAAGAAGGAAGGAAAGGAGGGATGAAGGAAGGGACGAAGGAAGGAAGGAAAGGAGGGAGGGAGGAAAGAGGGAAGGAAGGAAAGGATGGATGAAGGAAGGGAGGAAGTAAGGAAGGAAGGAAAGGAGGAAGGATGGAGGGAAGGGAGGAAAGAAGGGAAGGAAAGGAGGGAGGAAGAAGGAAGGAAGGGAGGAAAGAAGGAACAGTCAAAACAGACGGGTTCCATTTGACCCGGGAGGACGACACAAAGGTTAAACATCTCTCTGACTCACTCACTCTCTCACTGATATGCCTCTGTTAACATTCGGTTAGACTCTTGTCCTTAAGTTTATTCGGAGTACACGGTCACTGAAGTGTAAAATCATTTTTCAAAATGGCAGGTTTTTTTTTTTTTTTTTTTCTTGCCGATGGCCGATGGTTTGGTACGAGCTGTAAAAATCCAGCCGAGCATTCGTTTCAAAGCGTGTAGCTCCAATAAAAATTGATCTTGCATGAGCAGAAGCATATTGAGCTATGCATACACTATTAATGCTGATCAACAACCTAAAGGGCCAACTGCAGCGTGTGTGTGTGTGTGTGTGTGTGTGTGTGTGTTTCTGTGTGTGTGTGTGTGTGTGTGTGTGTGTTTATGTGTGTGTGTGTGTGTGCTTGTAAAGCTTTGCATCATTCAGTAGGTGAGCGCCAATTCATTGATTCTTCATAAAATTGCAGATGAGAAAGCGAGCAAACAGTAATCAGTGTAAACAAGAGGCCTGAAGCTTCATGAGAGCGTCACCGTGTGTGTGTGTGTGTGTGTCTGTGTGTGTGTGCGTGTGTGTGTGTGTGTGTGCAGAGATAACACAAATTAGCGCAGTGAAGTGCTTAGCTCAAGTTTAATTCAATATAGTGTGCTGAGTTTAGCATTTGAGAGTATAAATACGTGCAGCATCACAATATGAGACATGAATCTGAGCAGCAGCTGAGCTCATATAGAAAACTTTTCATATTTAAACAAAGAATCTCAATATGTGAAGCTAAAGTGGGATCAATCATCTCGTGATCGGTTAATCAGGTGATTATTTTAGTATTTGTCGATGCAGTGTCAGAAAATAATAAATAATTGATCTAATGCCCGAGATATTTAATTTATAATTGATAAAAACACAGAGAAAAGAAGCTGTTTGAGAAGCTGGAAGCAGTGAATGTAAAAGCAGAGCTACGAGGATTAATCGATTAATCTGCTAAATATTAGTCTCAGATGTGTTAATTTGAAGCTTTTCTGTGTCATACATGATTATAAACTGAATATATTAAAATGTTGTACTTCCTTTTCTTCCTGTTGTCACTTATTCTGTCTTATTATCACTCAGCTGTGAAGCACTTTGAGCTCCATTAACCTGCATTAAAAGCTGCTTTATCAATAACGTTTGATTGATTTTATGATGTCACTAAATGCTGACATAGTAATAAATCACCGACTCGCAAGGAATCATCAAATTAATCAATAATGCAAATAATTGTAGCTCTACTTTAAAAGATGAGTTCATTACTTTAACCCTCCTGTTGTTCTCAGGTCAAGGAAGGACAGAAAGAAGGAAAGGAGGAAAGAAGGAAGGAAGGGAGGAAGGGAGGAAGGAAGGAAAGGAAGGAAAGGAGTAAGGAGGGAGGAAGGGAGGAAGGAAGGAAGGAAGGAAGGAAGGAAGGAAGGAAGGAAGGGAAGGAGTAAAGAGGGAGGAAGGGAGGATGGAAGGGAGGAAAGAAGGAAGGAAGGAAAGTAGTAAGGACGAAAAGAGGAAGGAACTTCCATCCTTCCTTCCTTCATCCTTTCCTTCCTTCCTCCTCTCCTCCCTCCCTCCCTCCTAACTCCTTTCTTTCCTTCCTTCCTCTTGTCGTCCTTACTCCTTTCCTTCCTTCCTCCCTTCCTCCCTCCTTACTCCTTTCCTTCCTTGAGCTGAGAACAACAGGAGGGTTAAAGACTGTAGAAGAAGACGTAATCAGCTCCTCCGCTGTCTAAATGTTTGATCCTCTCTGGAGCAGAAAGCGTCCAAGTTTGAGCCGGAGCGTACTTGACTCCGGTGTCAAGAGCTCTCTCTGAGTGAAGCAACTCCCGTCAGCTCGGCTAATCAGGAAGCAGACCCAAGAAGAAGAAGAAGAAGAAGAAGAAGAAGAAGAAGAAGAAGAAGGAGAAGGAGGAGGAGGAGGAGGAGGAGGAGGAACACTTGTCTCGGGACGCCGCGCCTCATCGGACGATCGCTGAGCCAGAACGTCCATTTCGGAGCAGAGCAGGTGGGAGTTTGGGTTAGTTTCAGATATGAGATTTCACACAGAGCCGACAGGAACTAAATCTAACCCCCTAACATCCGACCCTGCAGACCAGAACGCTTCTTTAACAGTAAAACATGATGAAATATGAGGAAAGCTAAGAAAGAGACCACCAGGCTCCCTGTCAGGCCCCCGAGTCCACGAAGCAACAGGCCCGTGACAGACTTGAGGGCCGAGTCTCAAATTCTGCATGTCAGTGTACAAAATGACGCAGATGTTGATGTAAAGTCAGCCGTGAAGCGTTTCTGCAGAGCTCGATGTTTTAATCGGGACGGACGTGCAAACAAACAAACTATCACAAACCTCTGACAGGAAAAGGACAGAAAGTTAAAATTAAGCTGCAAATACTGATTATTTCTATTAATAGACAACTTGGTGAATGATTTCTTGACTACTATTGTTAATTATTGTCCAAAAACACTAAAAGAGTTCCTCATTAAGACTGAAAAACTCTAAAAATCAAATAGTAGTGGTAGTAAAAGCAGCAAATCATCTCAACTGAAAAGCTGGATTCATTTTTTAGACTTCAACTAATGATTATTTACATCATCTACCAATTATATTCTTATATTCTTCATTAATCGATCTTAATTAATTGATCTGTTTTTAACTGTTTTATTAAGAAGTAGTGAGATATGGCTCGTTATTATTTCTAAAAGCCAAAAAATAATGAGTTTATTATCATGTATGACAGAGAAAATCTTCATATTATCACATTTAAGAAGCTACAACAAGCAAATATTTAATATTTAATTATAAAATGATTATTCTAATATCAAAATAGCTGCTGGTTATCAATCCACCATCAACTCTAAATTAAGTATTGTTCATTTTTGGGCTATTTTTGGACTAAACAAGCTGATTGTTCAAACGTGCCGGTTATAATTATAACAAAAGCCAAAAAAATAATCAGCTTATTCTCATGTATGACACATAAAATCTCCATATTATGACATTTAAGAAGCTACAACAAGCAAATATTTGGCATTTTTCCTTTAAAAGTGACTAAAATGATTATAATAATCACTATTATATATGATTATTATAATAGTGATATCCAAATAGCTGCTGGTTATCAATTAATGCCGCTATATAGCTCCTTCACCTCGTGGCTGAGCAGGTATAAGCCAGAAGAAGAAGAAAAGAGATCGAGGAGGGGGGGGGTGGGGGGAGGCTGTTCTGTTCTCATTTTTCCATCAACGACGACGAACCCTGCATACCAACAGCGTGGATGTTTCAATGACCTTTGACCTCACACAGCAGAGGCAGAGTGAAGCTTATCAACAGAGGGGATCAGACGAGGAGAGAAAGTGAGTGTAGTAAAAAAAAAAAAAAAAAGGTGTGAACTTGACCTGCTGTAAAGTGCAGTAGTAATAATAATAACCGGGTAGGAACGGTAGCAAACATATGACAGCACATGTTTTTACAGCGTATCTATAGAAACCGTGTATTTCCTGTGATGCCGTGTGTTTAATGTACATTTTTTTTCCGCCTCGCTCTCCGTTTTTTGAAGTTGTTTTGACAGTCTGAGTGCAGATTCTCCTTCTGAAATAACCATCACTCAGCGCTCACATAAACATCACAGCCTATACTTCAACTTCAACGCGCCACTGAAGCCTATACTTCAGCTTTAAGCCTATACTTCAACGTCCGTGCTCCACGTCCACGTCATGTTTACCATGAACACCCTCCACAGTCCCACAGTCACCGCAGACAGCGCTCACCCAGGAGCTACTTCTGACGTCCTCCTCCACACCGCGGTCAGTGTTTTAACCTTCCTGTCATCCTGACCCCGTCTGTTTCGACTGTTCCTTCTTTCCGTCTGTCCTTCCTTCCTTCCTTCCTTCCTCCCCTCCTTCCTATCTCCAACCCTTTTTCTTCCTTCCTTCTGTCCCCTTTCCCTTCTTCCTTCTGTCCTTCTTTCCTCCTTCCTTCCTTCCACCCTCTCCCTTCTTGTCTCTTTCTTTCCTCCCCATTACCTTCCTTCTTTAATCTGTCCTTATGTCCTTCCTGCCTCCGTTCCTCTATTCCTTTCTCTCCCTCCTTCCTTCCTTCTTTCCTTCCTCCCTCCAACCCCCTTTCTTCCTTCTTTCTGTCCCACCTTCCTTCCTTCCTTCATCCCTCTTTGTCTCTTTCTTTCCTCCCCATTCCCTTCCTTCCTTCCTTCCTTCCTCTGTTCCTCTTTTCCTTTCTCTCCCTCCTTCCTTCATCCTTTCCTTTCTCCCTCCCACCTTCCTTCCTTCCTCCCTCCTTTCCTTCCTTCCTTCCTTCCTCCCTCCACCCTACTTTCCTTCTTTCCTCCTTTCCTTACTTCTTTCTCCCTTCCTCCCTCCTTTCCTTCCTTCTTCCTCCGTTCCTCCCTCCTTTCCTTCCGTCCTTCCTTCCTCGCTCCTTTCCTCCCTTCCTCCCTTCCTTCCTTAACTCGAGGACAACAGGAGGGTTAAAGGGTCGTAATCGATGGAGAAGAGAGCTGTTAGGCTTCAAAAACCGAGCACGATACTGTGAAACTTGTCTTTATGAGAACACAAAGACAAGGAAATCTTCTCAGGAGATGCTTTTTAAAAAAGGATGACAGTGTCAGCTGATCCATCAATCCACCACTTTTATCCAAAATGCAATATTTAGGGCTGCAACTAGTGATTCATTTTCATTATCGATGAGTCATTTAGTCCATAAAATGTCAGAAAATGGTAGAAAAATGGTGGTTACTGCCTTCTTTTGTTATAAATATTCACTTTTCTGTCATAAAGGACTAAAGAAACAAGAAGAAGCTCAAGCCAGAAACATGTGAGACTCAAAACTGGTGATTCATTTTTTTTGCTGATTAATCAATTCATCGTTGCAACACTAGAAATATTTCAACAACTATTTCACACACTGGCATTACATTTTTCGTACAAACACTTCTTTCTTTTCCTAAATAGCACCACCCTGAAGTTCACATATGAGGGTTTTAGTGAAATATCTCAGCAACTGTTGGATGGGTTGCCCTGAAAAAATCGGGTTAATGCATTCATGTTCCCCTCAGGATGAATTGCAATAACTTTAGTGAACTTAACTTTTGATTTGGAGCCAAGAGTGTTAGCATGCTTTCATCATCATCATCATCATCATCATCATCATCATCATATCTTTCTTCAGCATAACTACAACAAATGTCATTAAAACTAATCTTGCACCTATCAGCACTTATTGGCTGTACATGGATGTGGACGATGTGTCTCTTCTTCCTTCTGATACACAAAAGTGAAGCCAAAATATCTGTTTTCTGGGAGCGGCCATATTGCTTGTGTGAGATTATAGGGCTGGGTCTCAGTACTCAATAACTTTTAAGTAGTATCGAAATGTCTCCCGTCCAACGATACCTGCAATCGATCTAATGAAGTACTCAGTTGGTATCAGTATCATTTTAAAAAGGTACTTGTGACGTAATTTGGAGCCAGGATCTGAGCGGTAGAGTTTGCGCCTGATGGAGGTTTGAGTGTGGCTAATTAAAAATAAACTTATCAGAAAAAATTAGCACATGGACGACGAGAAACCATCTGTGGGAAAAACTTATTTGACGTGTACTTTAATTTTTATTTAGTTTGGCTCCTTTCCCATCCGCTAACATGGAGGGGGCGGGGCTTATGAGCGATACTGCAGCCAGCCACCAGGGGAAAATCCAGATGTTTTGGCTTCACTTTTTGTCACGTAAACACACTGAGATGAGCTTCAGGTCATATTTTCAGCTGTTTATAGAGAAAACTGATTTAAAATATGAAGCTTATTTGGGGGAAATTGTGTTTTCTTGAATCTCAGACACTCCACCAGGCTCTTATTATTGTATTAAGCTAATATAATATGCTCAGTCTTATATTAGATTCAAGTTCATTGTCATTGAATGAGTGTAAGTGCTTCAGATTGTGGTTTGCAGATCTTCTTCCCCCCTCTTTGCTTCAACACATCTGGGCTTTCTTCTGTATTATCTCTGGAAATGTTAGCAGAAGTTACTGTTTTCTGCTCACAGGATGTGTTTCTACTTTCTGGCCCTCTTCCCTGAGCACAAACTGAAGGAGACAAAAGGCTTTCATGTTCTCAGCTGCTTCCCTGCGTGAATCTCACTGCAGAGCGACTCCACACCGGAGGAGCTCGCAGGACGCTGAATCAGACTCAATAAAAAAAAAAGAAAAAAAAAGAAAAAAAAGAGGCTGTGCACGTTTTGTTTAGAGAAGATCTTGTTTTGGTTTCTGACCTCGTAACACACTTACTTTGTAGTCATCACTTTGAACTTATGCTGATTTCACCTATTTGCATTTAAAATTGCACCAGACTTTCACATTTTAGTTGCTAATGTGATTTTACCGCACAGCCAGGCCTTTTTAGAATTGACTGCATAATATACATTTTTAACAGCAGCAGATGTGAATCTCATTTTAAGCATTAGTCCGTTTAATTTTAGGTCA